>NC_142931.1:112891189-112898689 GCF_046866305.1 Octopus bimaculoides
GATGTTGTGGAGATAAACACAGACACACAAATATGTACACACATATACATATACACATATGTATACATATACGATGGGCTTCAAATCTACTCACAAGGCTTTGGACGTCCTGAGGCTATAGTAGAAGACATTTGCCCAAGGTGCCACACAGTGGTACTGAACCCAGGACCATGTGGTTGGAAAGCAAGCTACTTACCACACACCCACTCCTGCACCTATATATACATACATATATATATATATATATATATATATATATATATATATATATATATATATATATACACACACATACACATATATATATATATACACACACATACATATATATATATATATATTTTATATATATATATATATATATATATATATATATATATATATATATATATATATATATATATATATATATATAACCATGTGTGTGTGAGTATATATATGTGCATGTATGTATATATATATATATATATAGATATGTGTTTGTGTCATTGGAAGTATGCTTATATAAATGTGTGTGTGTGTATATATATAGATATAAAAAGATAAATGTATGGATATATATTTGTAGACATATGTATGTATGTATATATATAGTGTCTCACTGAAGTATGTACACCCTTAAAAAATTTCAGTAAAATTGCCATTACTCTAACAATATCAAAGGCAATCAAACTAAATTTATACTATCGACGACTGGCACCCATGCCAACGTTGTCTCATTCATTGGACACGAAACTTAGCTTGTGAGGACTTATTGGGGTAAGGGAAAGCGAAATCGAGATGGCACCTGTGCCCAGCGTCGCCTTTCTGGCACTTGGGCCAGTGGCACGTGTAAAGACATTCGAGCGAGATCGTGCCAGTGCCCCTGGACTGGCTCTTGTGCCCGTGACATGAGTAAGGATTTTCGAGCGAGATCGTTCTCAGTGCCCCTGGACTGGCTCCTGTGCAGGTGGCACATTAAATACACCATTTTGAGCGTGGCCGTTGCCAGTACCACCTGACTGGCCTTCGTGCGGGTGGCACGTAAAATCACCCACTACACTCTCTGAGTGGTTGGCGTTAGGAAGGGCATCCAGCTGTAGAAACTCTGGCAAATCAGATTGGAGCCTGGTGCAGCCATCTGATTTCACCAGTCCTCAGTCAAATCGTCCAACCCATGCTAGCATGGAAAGCGGACGTTAAACGATGATGATGATGATGATATATATATATATACATACATATATATATATATATATATTTTATATATATATATATATATATACACACACACACACACATACATATATATATATATTTTATATATATATATATATATATATATACATACATACATACATACATACATACATACATACAAGTCAGTAAATAGTGGGGTTGTGTTAACCGCACGTGGAGAAATAATAGGAAAATGAAAAATAATAATAAGGCAGAATGCTAAACTGAAAGCATATTTTGATATAGATTTCTAACCGGCTTTCATTACATGGCAAATTCTCAAGAAGAGGGAGAATGAAAATGTTTTTTTACAAAAAAGTAAAAAATAATATATAAAAAAATAATATATAAAAAAATAAAAATACCAATACATTATATTGTCTTTGAGCTGTTAAAGTTCAATGGTAATCCATGTTGATAATAGTTGGAAAAATTAGGATGCATGTAATTGAGAGTTGTGTTAGGTTTAAAAAAAAAGAAAAGGGGCCGAAGGTTTATGTGCTAAGCAGGAATTGTGGTGTCAAAACAGGAAGTGTGTGTAAGGGAAGATAATTCTGTGAGTTTTATACTCTTTAGTTGGAGTTCTACAGAATTGTCTTCCCTTACACACACTTCCTGTTTTGACACCACACTTCCTGCTTAACACATAAACCTTCAGTCCCTTATCTTTTTTTTAAACCTAACACTACTCTCAATTTCATGCATCCTAATTTTTCCAACTATTATCTGCATGGATTACCATTGAACTTTAAAAGCTCAAAGACAATATAATGTATTGGTATTTTTATTTTTTATATATTATTTTATTTATATATTATTTTTTACTTTTTTGTAAAAAAACACTTTCATTCTTTCCCTTCTTGAAAATTTGGCATGCAATGAAAGCCGGTTAGAAATCTATATTAAAATATGCTTTCAGTTTAGCATTCTGCCTTATTATTATTTTTCATTTCCCTATATATATATATATATATATATATATATACACACATACATACATGTGTGTGTGTGTGTGCACTCATGTATTCTTTCATTAAACAACATGTATGAATTACATGTGGCAGCTTGGTAATATAACGTCTCAAGACTGCCTGACATTATACTTTCCAATACATCAGAACAGAGAAACCATCTTATATACCATCTTCCATTTCTCAACGAATCCCGATGAAGTATTTCTAACTCTTATATCCAAAGTTTATTATTAACTACTGTTCATTTTTTACCAAAGTGAAAAATCACTAGCACATTGAAAAACATGCTTAGTGGCATTTTGTCTACCTTTATGTTCTGAGTTCTAAATCCCCTTAGGTCAAATTGACTTTACAGTTTTGGGGGCTTCATAAAAGAAAGTATCTGTCTTGTACTTACGTTGATGTAATTGAACAAGAAGCCCGTCATAAACATATATATGTGTGTGTGTGTGTATGTGTATGTTTGTGTATCTGTGTTTGCCCCCCCCCCCCACCATCGCTTGGCAACCGATGTTAGTGTGTTTACATCCCTGAACAAGATCAAAAAGTTAACAGATGGAATGACAGACGCTTCTGAAGTTCCAAGTGTTATGCATATAAAATTTCCTGCAACTGTCATGGTTTTAGAGTTGACAGCAATGAAGGACATGTGACACCACCTTACTTCTTTCCACAAGCCTTAGAGTTAACTCTGCCACCTACATCGAGGTCCTGGAAATAATTGTTAAACCCTGGATGGACAGTGTATGCAATTGAAGACTATATGTGTTTCAGTAAAACTCTACACTATCACACATGGCTTTAGTAACACAGGAATGGATGGCTGAAAATGTTCATGATTACATAACCCCTAACATTTAGCCTCCTAATTCTCTAGATCTCAGTACAATGGACTATTACATGTGGAGCGTTGTTGAGAGAGAGAGGTCAATGAACACGCCCGTAACATCAAAGATTCTTTGAAAGTTGCCATAGTCAGAGTAATGTCCAAAATTAATCAGGACCACTTGATTCGAGCATGTAGATGATTGAGATCTCATATAGAAGCAGTTGTTGAAGCTAAAGGTGGCTTTATTGAATAACATTATAGAAAAGGTTTATTTTTATCGTCCTAGCATTTTTTTTTTTATAAATAAAATGATTATCTGTTATTAAATATCTATGTTTTTACAAACAGATCTGTCCTCAAATATCTTATGCACCCTGTATATAAACTTATTCACACACACACACACACACATGTGTGCATATATATATATATATATATATATATATACATGTACATATACATATATATACAGGGGGCTGTGAATAAACCGTCATCTACACAGACATGCAGGAAGTAAATAGACATCTTTAATTTTCAAAATTTCTGTCTAAGTGTCTTAATATGTTTTCAGCGGTGTAAAATTTACAATGTAATTATTCTTTTTCATTCGAGGTGCCATTATATTAAACATTTGCAAAGAGTAACCATGCCATACACAAAAAATTTAGCAGAAGTGTCAGATTTTCAAAGAGGTCGTATTATTGGGCAATCTGAGGCTGGTCTTAGCCAGTGAAAAATTGTCAAAAATCTTCAAATTCTTCTTGTTACTGTTAATAGAATTATAGTGCAATTCAAAAGCCAGATTCTTGTCCCGGCCGACCTGGCCCCGCGGAAAGGAAGCTTCACTATTTGAAGAGAATTGTGGAAACTGAAACCCCATTCAAAGGCTTCTAGCATTGCAAAACAGCTAGAAGTTAGTCCAAGAACATGTGTTACATATCTGCATAAGCTTGGGTATTATGGCCGGTCAGTTAGAAGAAAACCTCTCATTCAACTAATTAATATCATGAAAATAAAGAAATGGGCTAAGGAGATGTCAGAAAAATCCAGTTCATTTTGGGATGGATCGATTTTCTCAGATGAATCCAGGATTGCATTATTTTTAGACAGTGGACGTGTTTGGGTCTGGAGGCTTCCCAATCAAGAATTTGAATTGAAACAACTCCAACCAATTATGAAACATGGCGGTATCTCTGCAATAGTATGGGGAGCTGTCACCAGCAATGGTCATTCAGAGCTGATCGAATGTGTTGGAACTATAAACTCTGAAAAATACATCGAAATACTTAAGCAAAGACTACTTCCGATAAATTCACATGATAACATAATGAAAAATGAGTTTTTATTCAGGGAAGGTGGGGCTCCATGTCACACAATAAAAAGGAATCAACAATGGCTGACTGAAAATGGGATCAAAAAGCTTCCTTGGCTGAGCTAATCTCCTGACATGAACCCAATTGAAAATCTTTGGAGCATACTAGACAGAGCTATACGAAAAACTCAACAGAAAGCTAAGTCTAAAGATGAATTGTTTCGATTGTTGTTTAAAAATTGGGCAGAAATTCCACAAGAAACAATCACAAAGCTCATAAGTTCAATGCCAAAAAGAGGTTCTGAATTAAAAACTGCAAAGGGAATATCAACTAAATACTAAAGTATGTAGTCCTACCTATCGATTACATTTCAATTGTTCGTTTAGCATATTAAATAAAAGATTTTGAAAATTAAAGGTGTCTATTTACTTCCTGCATGTCTGTGTAAATTACTCAAAAATGAAAATAACATTGACATCTCAAATTAAGATATATATTTACCAAAATTACACAAAAATATCTTGAAGTACTAAAAAGTAAATTTGTTAAATAAAATCACCATTAGCTTCAACCACAGCCTCCAGACAACTTTGGAATCTCCTGCAACTCTTCTGGACTGTCTCCTTGTTTAAGTTGGTGAATGCTGCCATAAACATTGCCTTCAGTTTATCTTTGCTGTTATAAGGCTTGTTGGTCTCTCACTCAACTGGACTCCACATGTAATAATGAAGGGAGTTAGGTGGTCAGACGTTGTGGGTGATGTGGTTGCAGAAATTGCCTGACAGCCAAGACTGGGTTCTCCAGCTTATGTACCATGGTGCAGATTTTTGTTGCTAGACATAGGGTCTTCCAGCAGCCACCTTCTTAACCCAGAGTAGCACTACCTCCTCTAAGCACTTGATGTAGGCCTCCATGTTGAGTGTGAAGCCATGTGAGAAGATGAATGGAGGCATAACATCGCCATCAATAGTGATCACTCCAAACACCATCATCTTAATTGGATTTTTATCACTCTCAGTACATGTCCTTAGATTGCACAGTCCTGAGGTTGACTCTCAAACACTCTGAAATGCTCGTATTGGAGTTTCTGGTGCAAATGCCAAGCTGTACAGTATGTCATTTCCAAATTTCTGGCTGAGTGAATTGGGTCATGGTGCTGTTTTTCTCAGACAGTGCCCATCTAACTCTTCTATACTGTGTAGTTGACAAAATAAAAAATAAACAATGCGTATGCATGAAATATAAAATTGCAACAATTTACCCATCACAGCTGTATATATATATATGTGTATATATATATATATATATATATATATATATATATACATGTGTGTTATTTCTTTACTACCCAGAAGGGGCTACGCACAGAGGGGACAAACAAGGACAGACAAACGGATTAAGTCGATTATATCGACCCCAGTGCATAACTGGTACTTATTTAATCGACTCCGAAAGGATGAAAGGCAAAGTCGACCTCAGCGGAATTTGAACTCAGAACGTAGCAGCAGACGAAATACCGCTAAGCATTTTGCCCGGCGTGCTAACGTTTCTGCCAGCTCGCCGGGTGTGTGTTTGTGGATGTGTGTGCACGTACATATGTGTTTGTGTGTGTGTGCTTATGGATAATTTGAAGGTGGGTAAATGGAAAGTAATATACTAAACCACCATTTCATATCTCTGTGAATACCTTCTTCTTAATAGTTTACTAATTAACTGATAAAGAAACATTATTCCTTTCCTGAATTTGCTTGAATTCAAGAAAAATCTTTTTTTGCAAGCATGAAAAAAAAAACAAGACCAACAATGGATATTAACTGAAATATAATAGAGATGAATTTCTAGAGTTGAGATTCTGATGAGAATAAAATCCACTGTGATGTTTCAGAGAACATTACTCGAGATGTTGTTTGCAATCAAGCATGCCTTTGTTTGTATTTTTTGTTCTGCATCAGTTAACCATATTTATACATATAGCATTAGATATACATAGATGGGTGGATAACTGGCCCTTGCAATTCTATTGAATACACACAGTTATGAGTTTAAAGATTAATATTGTATTAACATATGTTAGTATGTTATTCAATATTTTTGTGAATATTAACCTGAAATATTAGGTTTTTGGATTTGGTTTGCAAGATTTTTATGTGAGTACGTGTGTTGAAGTATATTCTGTTGTGTCTCGGGAGAGTCATTTTCTTTTTGTGCCTTATAATTTAACACACTCACCGGTAAAATTTCCACTTATTTCTTATTTTTATTTTCCAAAAATTTTCCCTACGTCTTGCAACCTTTTCAATAGTCTTGACTGTGAAATCTTTTCCAGCATTTTATAAGACAAGTAATGGTTAAAAGCCTGCACTTATTTAAGGCAACATGCATGCACACACGCACACACATACGAACACACACATTATAAAGGTGTGGCTATAAGGTAAGAAGCTTACTTCCCAACCACATGATTCCAGTTTCAGTCCACTGTGTAGTACATTGGTCAAGTGTATTCTGCTCATAAAGACTTGGTTGACCAAATATGTATACACACACACACACACACACACACACACACACACATATATATATATATATATATATATATATCATTCGCCATGATAGATCGCTAACCACTACACACATTTTTTTTCTCTCCTTGTTTCTTTATATGTTCCTTTCAGTGGAAAAGTGTAGGCTCGAAACGTTAAAGACCTTTTCAATTCCCGAGCGTTATATTAATACATCTATTCGTTTTCTACACCACCTGTCTTTGTCTTTTGTTTTTTGTGAATTCTCCCTCTATATATATATATATATATATATATATATATATATATATATATATATATATATATATATCTGTGTATAAGTGTGTATGTCTGTGTCTGTGTTTGTCCCCCAACACTGCTTGATAACTAGTGTTTACTTCTCCATATCTTAGTGGTTTGGCAAAAGAGACCGATAGAAAAGGTACCAGGCTTGAAAAGATATTTCCTGTGGTAGATTTCTTCAACTAAAATTCCTTCAAAGTGGTAACTCCACATGGCAGCTGTCAGATGACTGAAATGAGTAAAAGATAATGAATAAAAAATATATATATGTATATATATATATATATATATATATATATATATATATATATATATATATATATATATATATATATATATAT
>NC_142931.1:112906189-112936189 GCF_046866305.1 Octopus bimaculoides
CATTGAGAGGAATTCTTTGGGGGTTTGAATAATTCACCTTTGGAAACATGGGTGTTTTGCTCAACATCCTTAAACAAAACTTATTCAGGTACCTTTTGAGCGGGATGGGCTACTCGACCTGAAGAAAATTCTAACTGGACGCCATCTGCGAGGTCATGCGCTGCTTATCTTGATATGAGATCACCATGTCGCGCACATATGGTTGTGATGCATGTGCCTGGTGTACCCTTATAAGACGGGTAGTCAAGATGGGTATACTGGGCTTCATATATTTTACTCCGGTGTCACTTTGATGGTATGCATTGCTCTCTCAATCAATAATAAGGGAAGAGCACAGCAAAAAGTCAACCACTTGTTATGCATGGATGACCTCAAACTTTATGGTAAAGATGAATCCCAGGTTAGTATACTTTCAGTACTGATATCAGAATGGAATTTGGACTGAAAAAGTGTGGTGTGTTAGTCTTGAAGAGAGGCAAAATCAAATGTATGGACAGGCTAGCAATATTGTCGGGGGAGGTTATAGATGAGACAGGCTATAAGTACTTGAATATATTGGGAATGGGTAAATTGATAGAGAAAGGAATGACAGAAAAATTTTATGGTGAATTACTTGCACAGACTAAGACTGATCCTTAAGTCAAAATTAAATGGACAGAATAAGATTGAAGCTCATCGACCATTCTTGAATGGTGCATTTTATGTGGCATTGGCACGGGACCAGTCAAGCAGCACTGGCATCATCCACGTTTGTATGGTGCATTTTACATGCCACCAGCACAAGTACCAGTTAGGTGGTATTGGCATTGGCCAGTATATATATATATATATATATATATACACACACACACACACACATATATATATAGAAATTGTGAGTACTTCATAAATCCAAAGAAGAAGCATACTCCCTAGCATTAGAACAGTAAAGTATTTTTTTTGGAAGTTCAAACTTATGACCGGTCATAGCATGACCATTGGTTTCACAACTATAAAGCTTTTATTAGTATGGGCGACTTGTCAGCTATTTGAGTCTGGCAAGTTGCCTATACTGCTAAGCACTTTATAAGTGTGAAATCAATGGTCACTCTATTACTGGTCATAAAATTTAAATCCTAATATATATGTATATATTCCTGTCTTGGTCTGTGTTTGCTACCTTGGAATCCTCTGTTTAGTGGGTTGATTCACTACTCAGGAAGAAACTATTCTAAGAGTGCGTCCTGCCTTATCTTTGAAACGCTTAGTTTTAGAATAGAGGCAGCTGATGAAGGAATAATTCCAAGTGGCTTGTTTCTTTTCCTATGTGTTCATTCTGTTGTCTGTAAACAAAGTCCGTTTTGTTTTTATGTTTATCTTTCTAATGTCCTGTACCCGGATATGCATCTATATATACATGTAGATGTAGGTATGTACATATATGTATGTGTACATGCATATGCTCATATATCATTTGTATTATATATATATATATATATATATATATATATATATATATATATATATATATATACAGAGAGAGAGAGAGAGAGAGAGAGAGAGAGAGAGAGAGAGAGAAAGAAAGAAATATAGATAGATAGATTGATATATATGTGTACATACCTAATTAATATAACATAAGCACACATTACTTACACTCATGCTGATGCATACTTTATTTACAGCTGTGTGTATATATATATATATATATATATATATATATATATATATATATATATATATATATGTATGTATGTATATATATATATATACACATAAATTAGTCTATGCATTGTTAACTATGATCTTTTAAGTGTTATTTTCATTTTTATATTTGTGCTACTTCTGTATAAAGTTGTTTCAAAAGTTTCCATTGAATCAAGAACAGTATGTAGTCTTAATTTTTACACATACATTTTATTGAAGATTTTAATGAAATTTGAAAGGAAAATTTTTTAAAAAACCTGTTAAATAAAAGGAATACTTTAGGGTTCCTGATTATATATTGAAAATTAAGCAAAATGTTTTTAAGATTTAATAATGTTAGCATTATTCCTACAAGCACTATTTAACCACAAACGCAGCTTATAAACGTTTACAGTTTTCTTCTGTCACATTGTTTCTTTTACGGCTTGTATGATAAGTTTTATTTTATCCTTTGGTTTATTTTCTTGTATTATTTCTATTCTTTTTTTTTAATTTTACTTTTGCTCTCATGTTTGTTTTTCCTGTATGAAATGTTGTGTATTAATTTTATGGTGATTGCTGTATATGTGTGTGAGTGTGTGTTTTGCTTTTGTGTTTTTGAATTTCATTATGTATGTTTTATGCTTGTTCGTTAAACACAGGCAAAGGAATTCTCTGTTTTGAATATCCCAGAGCAACTGAGAAGACGAACATATATGAAAGTGTAAAAAGAAGACAAAACAGTTTCAAGAAAATTAACAACAAGAATATTGTTGATGATGATGATGATGATAGTAACAACTATTACTAATATCTCATAATATAAATAGCAATAATAAATATGCAGAATAAATGTAGGTCTCAGATATACATATAAACATTTGAAAATCTATATACAAAGAAAACCTTCTTATAAATTAATATTCTACATAATCATAGCACATGTGATGCCAGATGTATCTTTATAAAACATATTTACGGCAGATTACATTTGCCACTAGCATTTCCCTTTTACTGACCATAACTGACTGTTGTAGATTGGCATTTTTAACTTAGTAAATGGTTTTACAGTCAATATTTTTATCTGTATGGTTCTTAAGAATTACAATGCTTAACTGTAAAAAGATGCAAAATAACAAATTCTCCGATATTTAATTTGATTTTTTTTCCCATCAGGTTTTGGTTTTAGTTTTTACTATTTCAAATTGAAATGACGTTGAGAGTTATCTATCAATTATTGATTAAACTATGATTGATTGAAGATCATATTTATGAATTTAAAACTGAATATGGATAATATAAGACAAAGAAGAGATGAAAAGAAAATAATTTTCTAAGTGATAAGTTCTCAGAAAATGAAAGAAGTTTTCACATCTCATATTGCAATTGAACTCAAATTGAGGCGTTTTGTAATAACTATTAAAAAAAAAACATATTTTAATTTACATTGAATTCAATAGGGAAATTTCAAAATTTTAAAATTCATTAGAGCTCATATGTTTATCAGATAAATTTAGCCTTATTGTGAAGACCATTCTGGAATACTACATTAGTATGGTTAAACTTTTTATGCAAGTTATCACTGATTGAAAAATGATTCAATAATGGCAGTAGATAGCAGGATAAGTACACTAACAGAAAAAAAAATGCTCTACAGTTATTAACTATATCTTTGTTTTGAGTTCACATTTCATTGTAGTCATCTCTACTTTCTGTCCCTCTGGGGTTGAAGAAATGAAATGCAACTCAAGTACTTGAATCAATTCAGTTGATAGTAGGTGTATACATTTATGTAAGTATATGCATGCATGCGCACACGCATGCATGCATGCGTGTGTGTGTGTGTGTGTGTGTGTGTGTGTCTACATTTCTTCTCTGAAAATCACTCAGTTGCAGGCAGTGACTTTGCTGTCAATTCCTCTGTCAACAGATTCTAGGCTTAACATTGATGATGTTGCAACCAGATTTTGTCACACCTCTTGGTCTTTTGCTTTCCACTGTGAGTCAGTGACCCAGCTGACAACTGATCACTATGGCATCTTGTCTGGTTGTCATTATCATGAATGTATCAAGAGCAGGTTAACTTAGTAGTGCCCATTCCTCTCCAAATTGTTAGTTACAATCATATGCCTCCACCTAAGGCACATCTTGGCCTAGAACACTTGGCCTTTGATTGGAGCAGGTTCCTCCATTTTAGCCAATGGCTACTTGGGAATCCTTACCCAATGTCTTTCACTTACTGTTGTAGTGTTCACATCACCACCAGTTGAAGAGGAATACCAGAGTGTGGCATTAGGGGCCATTAATTGAGAGATTAGAAGTTGAGTAATGACCAACGATGTCTGTCACCAAATCTCTGGCAAGGTGCAGCTACAAGACACCAAAGGTACTATCTCTATTCAAAGCCTCAAACAATAATATTGGTTTCAAATTTTGGCACAAGGCCAGTGATTTCAAGGGTGTGGGTAAGTCTATTACGTTCACACCTGTGCTCAACTGGTACTTTTTTTATCGACCCCTAAAGGGTGAAAGCCAAAGGTGATCCTGGTAGAATTTGAACTCAGAACATAGAGACAGATGAAATACTGTTAAGCATTTAGCCTGGTGTGTTAACAATTCTACCAGCCCACCACCAGCCCCCAAAAGTTGTTGGCACTCCGTCGCTTACGACGTCGAGGGTTCCAGTTGATCCGATCAATGGAACAGCCTGCTCGTGAAATTAACGTGCAAGTGACTGAGCACTCCACAGACACTTGTACCCTTAACGTAGTTCTCGGGGATATTCAGCATGACACAGTGTGACAAGGCTGACCCTTTGAATTACAGGTACAACAGAAACAGGAAGAAAAAGTGAGAGAAAGTTGTGGTGGAAGAGTACAGCAGGGTTCGCCACCTTCCCCTGCCGAAGCCTCGTGGGGCTTTAGGTGTTTTTGCTCAATAAACACTCACAACACCTGGTCTGGGAATCGAAAACGCGATCCTATGACCGCGAGTCCGCTGCCCTAACCACTGGGCCATTGCACCCCCTCCCAACAATAATATCCCAATCATAATACAATCATACACATCAGTAATAATCTACATTGATATGTTATGGACTGAAGTGTCCAATGAAAATAATGCTCAAGCCATTTAGTTAATCTATTCATCATTTATGTTTATCCTTGCCTATAGGAATACACCAAGCAGGAACTTCTGTATAGTAAAACAGAGAATGATCAGCTTCTTAGAAACTCTTCTGAGAACTTCTACTTGCATGTATTGTGAAGTATTCCTAATATTTCTGAGAGAAAATAATGTTTAACATCCTCCCCACTTTATGTTTATTTTTCCATACTGTCACGGGTTAGATGTAATATTGAGGCTGTTTAATGCTTGGATGCCCTCCCCTTTATCAAACCTTTTAATTACATGCAGGTACACAATATGCATACTCTAAAACTGAGATTCACACATATATGTACATGTACACAGATACACACACACACATCTATACACATGCATGCATATATAAATATAGATACATACATCATATATATATGTACATACATGCATATGTGCATATATATATATATATGTGTGTGTGTGTGTGTATATATATATATATATATATATATAAGGTAAACATTATATCCATATTAATAATGGCTGCCTTGTTAGAACACTGAATACTGCGTTATTAGCCATGAGAGACCCTCTCGTAGTATGCATGCCAAGGGATAGAGGAAGGTGAAAGTGAGGGGGGGGGGAAGGTAGAATAACGAAAATCTTAATATCAGTGTATGCACTATGGTATGTCTTTATACTCTCTATGCACATAAATATTTGATCTATCTATCTATCTAATCTATCTATCTATCTATATCTAACTCTCTCTCTCTCTCTCTCTCTCTCTCTATATATATATATATATATATATATGTATATATATATGCATGTATATATATATATATATATATATATGTATATATGTATATATATGCATATATATATATATGTATACATAAATACATTACATACATATATATGTATGTAAATATGTACATGTGTGAATATGTGTGTATGCAGGCACGTGAGTGTCAGTGTGTATGTATGTATGTATGTATGCATGTATATGCATGTATTTATATGTATGTGTGAGAGAGAGAGTGTGTATGTGTGTGTGTGGGTATGTTTGGTTTACATCCATTATGCCATGCGTGGCTGAGTGTGTTACAGCAAATATTTATTTACTCACAGGAATTCCTTTTTTTTTCTATTTTGTTTTTCTTGTAGTTAGTCACCGAATAATTATTGTTGCTACAGCCTTACCCATGGTTAATGTTTCCAGAATCCATCAGAAGTTTTCTACTAGTCATCCTTACCTTCCCCACAGTTTTCTTTTTCTTCGTTCTTCTTTCCTTCCTTTTTTTTTTTTGGTTTTGTCCCCCCTTCTTTTCCAGCTAGCTTCAATGAAGGCTTTGTTAATTAATAACTGGTCTTACAGCCAAAGAATGTTTTGTTTTGCCCTTTTTTATGACAGTTTTTTGTTGGTGTTGTTATTGTTTTTGCTAGCTTGTTATTCCCCCCCCCCCTCTTCTGACAAGGTATTATTTTTCCCTGGTGAGCATTTCACCTCTGTGCTAGGATCAATATGAAAGTTTTATAGACTGTAGATAGTCAGTAATTCCAATGTTCAGTGTTCTGCTATTTATTTTTCATTTGTGTGTGTGTTTTTATTATTTCATTATTATTGAGAAATGAAAACCGTTTTTTTGTTTTAATTTTGTTATTTTGTTTTGGCTAGTGATGAACAAAACTAATTCTTTTTTCCTAGTTGAGGAGAGAGAAAGAGGACATTTTTTTTTTTAAAGCAAGCATTAAATATCTTTGCAAATACTTTATAGATAGGTACTATTTCCACAAGAATTTTTTTGTAGTTTGTCAATATTAGGAAGCTTTCACTTGTTGGTAAGTTCCAGTATCTGGGTAACTCACTGGTTTTTTACACCTTCACAGCTTTGTTCTAAGGTTTTATATAGTCTACATTTTTTTTGTTTGTCACTCCCTTGTTTTTTTTTTTTTATCTATGGTCTTCTTTTATGGCGTACACATTTCCTTAGAACTTTGCTATTTTCTCAATGCTTACATATATCTAGCTTGTTTTGCTTTTGTTCAGCTTCCAGTGAAAACATTTTAGGCTTAAAGATGAATCATTTGTTTTCTTTATAGAAACATTACTGTTTCTGTAGAGCCTGCTAATGATTTTTTTTCACACTTTCTCAGCTTTCTTGTTTTAGTTTCTCATAAATTTAGAAATCATTCATATTGATATTCAGTGATTTTTTTTTACCTAAATTTATTTCTTTTATACATTATTGATTTATGCTCATCTTTAATATCGTTAATCTGATTAAGAATTTGAAGGTATTTCTTTTCATTTTCAATGTTCCATGTAAAATTAGTTTCAAAATTCATTGGATAAATTTCAATAAATAAAATTATACCAGCTCTTACTATTTTCATTAATAATTCTAAACCAGAGATTTTCTAAATTTCTAACAATTACTACAAAGCTGATAATTCTTTCTAATTTTGGCATAAGGTCAACAGTTTTGAGAGGAGGGGCAAGTTGGTTACATTACTCAGCTTGTACTTGTATTATTGGCCCTGAAAGGACAAAAGGCAAAGTTGACCTCAGCAGCTTTTGAAACGAGTATAATGAGCCAGAAGAAATGCCACCAAACATTTTGTCTGGAGTGATTCCAGTTTTCCATCCAAACATTTTGCCTGGAGTGGTCGCAATTTTTCCACCTGAAATACAATGCTGATGATGCTCTAAGGTTTCATATAGTCTCGTTTTTTTTTTTGCTTGCCACTGTTTTTTTTTTATTTATGACCTTACTTTCATTCCCTTTTCTACAGATTCAGTATTTGCTCTCTGGCTGAGTTTTATTAATCTTCGTCTTAATAAAGTTCATTCAAATGCGTTTTTTTTTCTGGATGCATATAATTTAATCCCACTGTCTTTTGATATATGAAAATAAACGATTGTAATGGCTACAATATTTTTCATCATAGTACTACTCTCTTTCTAACACAGAGATACATATATATTTGATAGAAAAACATGAATTAATTTGTTTCATTTTTCTTTCTTTTCTTCTTCCTCTGTTTTTCCTTTATGGTGAAGGACAAATAAGTGCGATATCAAGCATTTCTTTTCTTCATCCATTCACCATCAGACAAATACAACATTTTTATCATGTTATTCATTGTCTATGCTATTTCTAAACATTTGAATACATAAGTAAGCATGTGTATGTGTGTGTGTATTCATACACTGGTATGTGTATTTCCATGTATTTGCATCTGTTTGTATGGTGTATGTGTGTATATATATATGCAGGTGTGCAGACATACATACACACACATACTCATACACGTACACATACATATGCATATATATATATGCATGTGTGTGTACATACATACACACACATACACATACAAGCACACACACATATTTATATATATAAATATATGTATATATATATATATATATATATATATATATATATATATATACATATATATATATATATATATATATATATATATATATATATATATATATATATATACAATATATATATTCATATATATCTATTTATCTATCTGCCTGCTTGTCTGTCGCTCTCTCTCTCTCTCTCCCTCCATATATATATATATATATATATATATATATATATATATATATATATATATATATATATATATATATATATACACACACATACGTGCACACATACAAATGTCCTATATGATAGTATACATACATATGCACACACACAAAGCTAGAAAGCAAAACTGTTAAATAAGGAGTGGTGGTGTTGATCATGGCAAAGGCAGTCGGTGGTGGTGGTGGCAGGGTAGTGGCAGTGGTGGCAGTGGTGGGGCAACACAGCAGTGGCAGTGATGGATTTGTGGGGATGTCAGCTGCAGCAGTGATGTGCATCAACCGAATATGGTTCTCTTATAGCTAATTAGTGCAATCTTAATTTCCTTCACACAGAATTTCGTTGCAGCTTCAGAATTCTGTGCCACGATCGCAATGGGATGCGGTTGCAGAGATGAGTTTGTGGGGGTGGGTGAGTGGGAAGGAGTGTGCAGGGTGGGGTGGGAGTCGGGGAAAACCATCCTGTAATCAAGGCATTTGCAGAGGTCTAATTAGATAATTATAATAGAGCCTTTCACGGCATCACATCGGGTTAGTAGAAACATGTGTATGCATAGTTATGTACATGTGGGTGTATGTGTGTGAGTGTGTATGTGTATGTATGAGTATATGAGTGTGCGTGTGTGTGTGTGTGCATGTTGGAGTGTGTGTATGTGTTTGAGTGTGTGTGCATGTTTAAGAGTATCAGAGTGTTTGAGAGTATATGTGTGCTTGAGTGTGTATGTTTGAATATGTGTCTGTTTGAATGTGTGTGTTTGTTTGAGTGTATATCTGTGTGTTTGAGTGAGTTTGCATCTACGTTTGACTATGTGTGTGTGTGTGTGTGTGTGTGTGCATATATGTGTTTAACTCTGTATATATCTGTATGCTCGAGAGTGTGTGCTTGAGTGTACGTGTGTGTATGTATGTTTAATTGTGTGTTCGACATTATGTATCTATATATTTTGAGAGTGTGTCTCTGTGTGTGTTTGAATGTGTGTGTATGTATGTTTGAGTGTCAGTATGTATGAATGTGTGAATGCATGTGTACGCATATGAGTGTGTTTGAATGTGTATGTGTGTATGTATAAATTCGAGTACGTGTATGTGTATTTGAATGCGTATGTGCACATAAATTTGTGTAATATGTGTGCATGCGCATGTGTGTGTGTGTGTGAACGCGTGTGCATTCATGCATAGATTTGACACTTTTGTTCACACCTTTCCACTGCATTAAGTTGATGTGTGAGTATGGGTGATGAGAAGGAGGAAAAGGGAGAGGAAGAGGAGGGAGAGGAAGAAGAAAAGGAAGAAGTGAAGAGAAGGAGTCTGTATATGGTTCTGGGGGGGGGGAGGTAAAGCTGAGTAAATGAACAGAAGATGAAGATTTAAGTGAATCAGTATATTGCGATGGTTTCAGGTTTGATGCAGAGCTGTTAATGAGAATGGGAGTGGTGAGAGTGGTGATGGGGTGAGTGAGAGAGAGGCAGAGAGAGAGAGGGAGAGAGAGAGAGAGGGAGAGAGAGAGGGAGAGAGAGAGAGGGAGAGAGAGAGAGGGAGAGAGAGAGAGGGAGAGAGAGAGAGGGAGAGAGAGAGAGGGAGAGAGAGAGGGAGAGAGAGAGAGGGAGAGAGAGAGAGAAGGATTGACAGAGAGAGAATGAGAAAGAGAGAGTGACAGAGAGAAGAGATACAATGTATCAATGCTTGTCTGCAAAAAAGTGAATACTAAAGAGAGCAACTGACAGAGAGAGAGAGAGAGAGAGAGAGAGAGAGAGGGCGTATGAGAGAGAGAGTGCATATAAAAGAGAGTGTAAATGAGAGACCAGCACAGACAGAGAGAAAGAGAGAATGTGTATGTGTGTGTGTGTATGACAGACATTGACAGAGAGATAGATAGATAGATAGATAGGGAGAGAGATAGAGAGAGACACAGAGAGACTGACAGACAGACAGAGACAGACAGACAGACAGACAAAGGGAGAGACAGAGACAGAGACAGAGATATACTGTTTCAATGTTTGCCTTTAAAAAGTGAAAGAGAAAGAGAGCAAGAGAGAGAGGCAAGCAGATAGACAAACAGTGAAAGAAAGAGAGAGACAGTGAGAAAGAGAGAATGTGTGTGTGTGTGTGTGTGTGACAGACATTGACAAAGAGATAGATAGAGAGATAGATAGAGAGAGACACAGAGAGACTGACAGACAGACAGATAAGACAGACAGACAGAGGGAGAGAGAGAGAGAGAGAGAGAGAGAGAGAGATATGAGAGATACACTGTATTAATGTTTGTCTTTAAAAAGTGAAAGAGAAAGGGAGCAAGAAAGAGAGAGAGTGAGAGAAAGAGAGAGAGAGAGAGTCAAGCAGATAGGCAAACAGTGAAAGAAAGAGAGAGACAGTGAGAAAGATAGAGAGAGAAAGAGACAGGAAGAGAGGCAGAAGAAGAGAAAGTAGAGACATAATATATATCAATGTCTGCAAATAGAAAAAGCAAAAAAGGAAGACAGAGAGACAGACAGACAGACAGAAACAGAGAGACAAATAGACAAAGAGAGATAAACAAAGAGAGATAGACAAAGACAGAGAATGAGTGAGAGAGAGAGAGAGAGAGAGATTTGATAGAATATGTCATTGTTTGTCAGCAAAAAAATACAAGAGTAACAAAGAGGGTGATAGAGAGGGGGGAAAGAGAGAGAGAGAGAGGATAGAAGAGAAGAAGAAACAAATGGAATATGTTGTAATGACTTCTCAGAAGACAGACAGACAAACAGAGGGACAGCCATATCGTGTGACTGTAAAGGTTTCACTTGGCTAAGCTGATGGGGTACTATGGTGTCTAGCAGAGCAAATTGGTCACAATTTAGTCATTAGTGCTTCTTTCATCACTAGATTTGTGCTCTCTCATTGGTCAATGTAGTAGTAGTAGTTGTAGTGGTGGTTCTTCTTCTTCTTCTTGTCGTCGTCATCATCATCATCATCATCATCATCATCATCATCATCATCATCATCATCATCATCATTATTATTATCATTATCATTATTATTATTATTATAGTTATCATCATCATCATCATCATCATTATTATAATTATTATCATTATTATCATTATTATTGTTATCATTATCATCACCATCATCATCATCATCATCATCATCATCATCATCATTATTATTTTTATTATTAAGGCAGCGAGCTGGTAGACTTGTTACCACACCAGACGAAATGTTTAGCAGTATTTGCCCATCATCATTACATTCTGAGTTCTAATCCCACCGAGGTCGACTTTGCCTTTCATCCTTTCAGGGTTGACAAAACAAGAACCAGTTGAACACAGGGGATTGATGTAATCAACTCATCCCTCACCCCAAATTGCTGCCCCGTGAGGAAAAATTTGAAACCATAATTATTATTATTATTATTATTATCATTAAGGCAGTGAACTGGCAGACTCGTTAGCATGCTAGATGAAATATTTAGCAGCATTTCACCCATCGTTACGTTCTGAGTTCTAATTCCGCCCAAAGTCGACTTTGCGTTTCACCCTTTAGGGGTCACTGAATTAAGTACCAGTGAAACAGTGGAGTCAGTGTAATCAACTAGTCCCTTCCTTACAAATTTCAAGCCTTGAGCCTTTAGTAGAAAGGATTATTATTATTAAGGAAGTGAGCTGGCAGGATCGTTAGCATGCCAGGCAAAATGCTTAACGGTATTTCATCTATCTTCACGTTCTGATTTCAAATTCTGCCACGATCAACTTTGCCTTTCATCCTTTCGGGGTCGATAAATTAAGTACCAGTGAAACACTGGGTTGGTGTAATTGGATAATCCCCACCCCCAAAATTTCAGGCCTTGTGTTTTTGGTGGAAAGGATTATTATTATTATTAGTAGTAGTAGTGGTGGTGGTAGTGGTCGTGGTCGTCGTCGTCGTCGTCATCGTCATAGTCACCGTCGTTATCGTCATCATCGTCATTTGTTGTTGTTGCCGCACTTCAGCTCTGATGAAGCAGACCTTTTGATGCTCAAGAACATACCAACCTCAACCTTCCCAACTAGTATTCAGATAATACAGAGTTATCTGAAACTGTTTTTACCCAATGTGTCTTTCTTTTTTCTCTCAAGACTGTCAAAAAAGATTTGGTTGCTATTTTTTTGCAGGGCCAGTTGTCATTGCTGTTCAGTCCCAACAAACCTATGAGCAAATGCATTCCAACTGTGACCATCCTGTCTTTTATCTTTGTATACTGAGACATCATTATGCAATGTACCATCTTTCAAGAAAGCAGGATTAGGATTTTAGAGAGATTTGGATGCTAATGTGGGTTTTATTGGTTTCATGCACCTGATCTGATATTTTTGAAAAGTTTTACACAGATGGAATTTTTCACACTTGTTGTTTGCATGTTTACATCCCCGTAACTTAGCAGTTCAGCAAAAGAGTCCAATATAATAAGTACTAATCTTACAAAGAATAAGTCCTGGGGTCGATTTGTCGAACTAAAAAAATCTCTTCAAGGTGGTACTCCAGCATGGCCACAGTCAGATAAATGAAAAAAAAAAAGAGAATTTAATCTTTGTCAACAGAATTATTTTTCAGTATTTATATCTGCAAAAAAATTGGTTGCAACAAATTTGTTTCTCAGCTGGAAGACTTGACAGTGGCACTCTTCTACTAACAACCATAGCTGTGTTATTTGTAGTTGAGTTAATAATTGTCCATTTCTGTCGGGAAGAGGTGCTGTGACTTTAGGTATAGAGTGGTAAGGCACAGTACCAAACATTAGTGGTATGTTATATTTTCATTCATTGAATATTTTTTCTCATTGATGTTGTGTGATTAAGAAGTTTGCTTCAAAATACAATGGTTTTCGGTTCATTCCCACTGAGTTACAACTTGGTCAAATGTCTTTTACTATAGCACTGGGCTGAGAAAAGCCCCTGTGAGTGGATTTTGGTAAATGGAAACTGAGAGCAGTCCATCATCTATTTGTGTGCTTATATACACATATATAGGTATAGCTGTGTGGTAAGATATTTGCTTCCTAATCACATGGTTCCAAGTTCAGTCTCTCTGCATGGTACCCTGGGTATGTCTTGTACTATAACTACAGGCTGACCAAAGCCTTATGAGTGGATTTGGCAGTGGAAACTGAAAGAAGCCCATCATATATCTGTGTGTGTGTCTTTGTGTCTGTATTTGTCCTTCACCACCACTTGACAACTGGTGTTGGTTTGTTTACATCCCTGTGACTTAGAGACTCAACAAAAGAAACAAATAGTATAAGTACTAAGCTTTAACAAAAAAAGTACAGGGGTCAATTCATTCAACTAAAAATTATTCAAGGTGATGCCCCAGCATGTAAAAGATAAAAGATATATATACATATAAACACACTGGAATGAATGGTATCAACCAAACCTCTGCACTGAGCACTCCACAGACATGAGTACCCTTAACATGTTCTCAAGGAGACTCAGCTTGACACAGAGTGTGAAAAGGCTGGCCCTTTGAAAGACAGGGACTATTCATTTTTGCCAGCTGAGTGGACTAGAGCAATGTGAAATAAAGTGTCTTGCTCAAGGACACAATGCATCACCAGGAATTGAACTCACAACCTTGTGATTGTGAGCCGAATGCCCTAACCTTTCACTGAGCAAACCTCTGTACTAAACAAAATAAAGTAATAGAAATTTGCTGGTCGTGCATCTAAGTTGAAAGGTTATTTAAACCTGATTTAACAGTCCTATAATTAAAGCCATTCCAGCTATGACCATCCTGTTTTGTCCTTGCAAATTATTTCAAACAATACAATTCAATATTTTCTTACATTTATAAATTAAAGAAATTTTTTTTTTTTTTTCACATTTTGCATTTGTCATTAAAACATCTTGGGCTTTGATCGGAAAAAGATTTGGCTGCTATTTCTAGCAGATTGGGTGGTAATCAAGATCGATCTGTCCTTGCAGACAGATGTTTATTCGATAAGAGTGCAGATGAGAAATATTTAGAAAATATAACATTGTTGTTTACCTGAAATATTTCTTGCTAATAATTCTTTTTTTTTTCTTTCACCCTATCAGTGATTTATGATACAAAACTGACTGGTTTCAGTCAAAAGATAATGGTGTTTGCATGCATTCACAGACTCCATAGATTCACATATGCACAGTGTGTGTGTGTATATATATATATATATATATATATATATATATATATATATATATATATATATATATATATATATATATATATATATATATATATATATAGGGATCTATGTATTTGTGTGTATGCATGTACTGTATGTATATACATACATAGATGTATGTACATGTATACAAATACAAATTTGAAACCCATATAAATACATGTGTAGAAATATACATCTTAACACATATACATATATACATAACAAATACACGTTTATATGTTTGTATTTGTGTAAATTTATATATATATACATACATACACACACACTTACATATTGTTATATATTTTTGTTTGTGTGCATATATATACATATATATGTATTAACAAGCATATATATAGATATGTGCATATATATATATTTATATATATATATATATATATATATATATATATATATGTATACATACACACACACATATATATACATATATGCATGCATACATATATATATACATACATATTTACACACACATACACACACACACATGTATATATATATATATATATATATATATATATATATATATATATACACATATATATATATACATATACATATATCCTCGTAGATTTATTTATGTGCAT
The DNA here is from genome assembly GCF_046866305.1 of Octopus bimaculoides. Classification (NCBI taxonomy): domain Eukaryota; kingdom Metazoa; phylum Mollusca; class Cephalopoda; order Octopoda; family Octopodidae; genus Octopus; species Octopus bimaculoides. The sequence continues at coordinate 112,921,341 of NC_142931.1, forward strand.
CTGTGTACATATATTTGCATATGTGTGTATGTGTGTTCATATAAAAATGTGTATCTTCATGATTCTGTATAAGTATGCATGCTTGTAAATTGTGATCCATACACATGCATACACATGCATATAAAAAATAATGTCGCTAATACAATTGTATATACATATTTGGGGTCGGAAAAATACATTTCAAGTTAAAAAGGGAAAAATGTGCGTGTATGTATACACACACACAGACACACACATTTCACACATTCATACATATATACATAAGCATATTTCTACATTTAAATACATAGACAAATATAAGTATATATACGCATATATATATATATATATATATATATATAATTATATATATATATATATATATATATATATATATATATATATATATATATATGTATATATACATACTTATGTGTGAGTGTGCATGTGTGTGTGTGTGTTTGTATGTATTAACATGCATACATGGAAATATATTGATCTATCTATCTATCTATTTATATATATGTGTATCTGTGTGTGTGTGTGTGTATATATATATATATATATATACATGAACGCACACAAACACATACAAACACATTCATATGCATTTTCATATGTATATATATGTATATCAATTTGTTTGTGTATGTATGTATGCATGCATGTATGTACATATAGATATTTATATTTTTCTTTATGTATGTATATATAGACATATGCATATATCATAAATGTCTATAGGTATATGTAAATATATACAAGCAGGTACATTTTGCTTTATACAGAGATAAATATTTGTAACTTGAATTGATGTTAATAAATAAATAAACAAAATGAGACCATAAAAGCTAAACTGCAGTACAAGAAGCAGATATAAATCAGAGTTATATTTTATAAAATATTTCCTGATGGATCAAATACATAGGTTGTGAGACTGAAGAATGAAACAAGAGCAAGCTAGGCACAGAGCAAGAGAATGAGAGGGTGAAAATGGGACAGAAATGAGAGATGTTATAACAAAAAGAATGTAAGAGACACAGAAAAGGAAAAAAGAACAGCAGAGAGAGAGAGAGGGAGAGAGAGAGAGAGAGAGAGAGAGAAGAGAGAGATGTGGATGGGAGAGAGAGTATCACATAAATATAGAATTTGATGGTCAGATATGTTTATGGATTTAGCATATCTTAGCATAAAAATAAAGAATTGATCGGTTCAAGTTGGAGATAAAGCTTCCAGTTGAAATAATGTAAACAACACTGTTTGAATATATAGAAACAACTAAAAAAAATTATGTGTTATATATATTCTTGCATGAAATATAAAGATTACATATATGTATTTATCGTTCCCTTTTCTAAGAAGTCAAGCACTTTAAAATGTTAAGTCATTTACAGTATTTTTCTATGGAAAAAATTTGTAAGTGTATAGTTTGTTTAATTTTTTAATATTTTTTACTTTTTTCAGTTTTTGTTTCTTGTGTTTGTAGAGAGGAAAATATAATATCTGATTTTGCCTTCAGCATCATTATATTACTATCCTTTTAACTTCCACTTTTCCATGTTTGCATGGGTCAGAAAGAATTCACTGAGGCAAATGTACCCCCTTGTTGTTCATCTTTTACACTGTTTTCAAGTGAGCTAATATTTTCCTATCACCAAACATGCTCTTTAAGCAAATTGAAAATGTAAATCATTACTTGTATGAAGGCAATATTCATTTACAGCTATCATGTGATATCAAAGCAAGGAAGTATCCCTTATATATATATACATCTCAAATATATACAAAGTGGTATAAAAAAGTTACGGGACTAGATATGTTTATTATTTACATTATTTACATTTGACGGATATTTGTCCTCATCTTGTTTGTTGTTAACACGTTTCAGCTTATATACCCTCCAGCCTTCATCAGAATTACCATAAAGAATTATCCAAAATTCTGACTGCCTCCTTTTTCTCAATATATATATGTATGTATATATATATATATATATATATATATATATATATACACACACATATATATGTATATATATGTGTATATATATATATATATATATATATATATATATATATATATATATATATGCACATATATATACATACATATATATGTACATATATATACATATATACACAAACATACATACATACATACACATTTGAAATTATAAATAAAAATGGCTTTTCAGATAGTTTTTCCACTTTAATAATTAGATGTTTGTAAATCATTAGGTGCTTACAAATGCCTAATTACTTACAAACATTCAATTATTAAAGTGGAAAAATTATCTGAAAAGCCATTTTTATTCATTTTTACAAATATATCATACCTTACTGAGAAGTTTCTAATTCTAAAATGTGTGTGTGTGTATGCATATACACATACATACATATATATATATATATATGTATATATATATATATATATATATACACACACACACACATACACTGGACACTAAACTCCACTTGTGAAGACCTGTTGAGGCAAGTGAAATCGAAATCAAGTTAAATTCGACGACTAGCACCCATGCCAACATCGTCTCCTTCATTGGACATGAAACTCAGCTTGCAAAGACTTATTGGGGCAAGCGAAAGCGAAATTGTGATGGCACATGTGCCCAGTATCGCCTTTCTGGCACTTGTGCCCACGGCATGTGTGAGGACTTTCAAGCGAGATCAGGCCAATGCCCCTGGACTGGCCTTTGTGCCGGAGGCACGTAAAAGAACCCTCTACACTCTCTGAGTGGTTGGCGTTAGGAAGGGCATCCAGCTGTAGAAACTCTGCCAAATCAGGTTGGAGCCTGGTGTAGCCATCTGGTTTCACCAGTCCTCAATCAAATCGTCCAACCCCTGCTAGCATGGAAAGCGGACGTTAAATGACGATGATGATGACAATAGGCCTCATTCAGTTCCTATCTACCAAATCCTTTCACGAGACAGCATCTAGCCTACTGCTATACTAGAAGACACTCATTCTTGGTGGCATGTACTAGAACTGAACCTGAAGCCTTGCAGTTGGGAAGCAAACTTCTCAGCCAGACAGACATAACTGTACTTATCTTTATCATCATCATCCTTCTTTAACATCCATTTCTGATGCTGACATGGGTTGGACAGTTTGACCAGAGCTGGGAACCTAGAGAGCTGCACCAGGTTCATGTCTGATTTAGCTTCGACTCTATGGCTGGATCCTTCCTAATGCCAAACACTTTTCAGTGTGTGTTGGGTGCTTTTAACATGGCACCACATAAGCGCTTTTATGTGACGCTAGCACATGACTCTTGCAGGCCAATTCTCTTCACCAGGGGAAGTGGCCTTAACACTTCTGCTGTGAAGAAGGGGTCTTCTTGAGTACTATCTTGTATGTAACTCATGACACCCCAAATTATAAATATAATCTGCATGCTCAGATTTTTTTTTTACTTTAGACTCTAAAACAGTTCTGGACAATTCTTCATCTAAAGTGTTTGAATTAATACTGAGAATAAATGCAACTTATGACAGAAGAGAATAGACAGAAGGAGTAAACATGCAAAGTAAGAACACATAACATGTTTAGAAAAGTAGGATATTACTCAGAGGAAGGGATTTAACAGCATTCATGTATGTTTTTTGCTGACCACTTTATGATAAAGATTGTATTTTTTGATAATTAAGATGTACCATTTGAAGCACACGCATATCTTTTAACAATTTTTATGTTTATGAGTCTCTTGTGACTCTGCTTAATGTTTTCCGAATTTATTCTTCATTCAGTCAAGCATTCTATAGAGGGGTCTTATAACTTCAAAAGGGCAGAATTCCATGTTTATGATTTATTACATTTATTTCATCACATCCCAGTCTTATTCATTTGATCTGATTTGGTTGACATAAATACACAGAGACACACATAATACACACACACATATATACATATATATGTATGTATGTAAATAAATAATCACATGCACATATATTTTTTATATCCCTTCATCAGAGATAGTGTGAGAAAATGGTTATGGAATAATTAACTATTGCTTAACCATTTTCTCACACTGTCTCCGAAGAAGGGATATAAAAAGTATCCTGGAAACAGCTGTAAGACATAAATGTTCTAAAATCTTCACACCCTTGGTTTTTTATCTCATTCTGAAAAAATATATATAAAAAATATATATAAAATAACTATATATAATAAAAAATATATATAAAATAACTGAGATTCAGATGAATTAGGCACTTTAGTTGAGGCACCAAAAATGAGTGCAGAATTATCTGTACAGTTTCAAATAAGGTGAATAAAATCAACTCCTTCAGGACTTTTCCTAACAGACAATGCTCTTTCGTCTTAGATTTTGATATACAAAGATCTGATAAACAAGACTATAAATTAAAACTGACCCAAAATTCAGTGATAAGCTAGATCTCTAACAAGTTTTTTTCCCTAAGTCTTAGTAGCTTCTAAGTTGAAGTGAATACAGCATGGACTTTTGTCTCTCTGCTTACCTTTTAGAAGATTTAAGTAAAAATATACTAATGTATCCAACTGATTAAATAAATTCTATTTATTTATTTATTTATGCAGCTGAGGATAGCTCTGCATTGAAAATGATGTAATGATTGCACTGTTCAATTAAATGGAGTTGCTTGAAATGATCGTACTGCATCACCTCTGGATATCCTGTTGCTTATTTTGATATATATATATGTATATATACATGTATATATACATACATACAGCTGTGGCTGTGTGGTGAGAAGCTTGCTAACCAACCACATGGTTCTGGGTTCAGTCCCACTGTGTGGCACCTTGGGCAGGCAAGTGTCTTATACTATAGTCTCGGGCCAACCAAAGCCTTGTGTGTGGACTTGGTAGACAGAAACTGAAAGAAGCCCATTGTATATATATATATATATATATATATATATATATATATATATATATATATATATATGTATATATATGTATGTATGTATGTATACATGTATATGTTTGTGTGTCTGTGTTTGTCCCCCCACTGTTGCTTGACAACTGATGTTAGTGGTTCAGCAAAAGAGACCAATAGAATAAGTACTAGGCTTACAAAGAATAAGTCCTCGGGGTGATTTATTCAGCTAAAGGTGGTGCTCCAGCATGGCTGCAATCAAATGACTGAAACAAGTAAAAGAAAGAATATATATATATATATATATATATATATATGTGTGTGTGTGTGTAATAATATACAAAATAATATATATACATGTATGTGCATATGCATAGCATATACATTCCCCACCTGGATAGGATGCCAGTCCATCACATGATTGCTCATTTTTGCCAGCTGAGTGGATTGGAGCAACATGAAATGGAATATTTTGTTCAAGCACTCAGTGAATCATCCGGTTCAGGAATTGAAACCACAATCCTACAATCATGAGTCCAACACCACTAAACCACATCCTGTCCAGGTGGGGGAATTTATACTCCATGGAAACCAGGAAACAGGCCCTTATGAGTCAGCATGACTCAAGAAGGTAAGTTTACCTTTTTGGAGATATGTGGCTTAGTAGTTAGGGTGTTGGACTCATGATCATAAGATTGTTGTTTCAATTCCTGGACTGGATGACGCATTCATTTTATGTTGCTCCAGTCCAATCAGCAGGCAAAAATGACTAATTCTGTGATGGACCAGCATCTTGTCCAGATGGAGAATTTATGCACCATGAAAATTCAGGATACCAGCCCTTATGAGTCAGCATGACTCAAGGTGTATGCATGCTTATGTGTGTTGTACATTACTGTCACCTTGCCCTGACATCATGTGGTAGTTATAAATTGAATGCTACCCACATATCTGGTTACAGGAAACATGGCTTTATATGGAAGCAGATGAGAGTTGGTGATAGGAAGAGTATCCAGCTATAGGAAGCTATCTGACACATGAAAACATGGAAAAGAGGACATCAAAATGATGATGATGATTTATAGATAGACTGATAAATGAATACATACATATCTATAGATATGAAAATAGATATATGGTTGGAAGTTTAAAATTATATACACCTCCTGAGTGTTACTTATTTAATTACTGATAATTTTTGCTGTTGTTGTAGATAATTTTCCTTTATTTCTTATATTAATTCGTGTTCATTTTTGTTTTTAATTAATTTTTTTTTTCCTTGTCTTTATCTCAATTTCAGTTTAAAAGCTGAAACCTTCCTTCATATGCCATATTTTTCCTCGATTACTACTACTACTACTACTACTACTATGTATTATCACCACCATCATTATCATCAACATCATATTCTTTCTCTCTCAATCGTTCTCTATCTACCTGAATATTTATCATCTATCTACACATATATACATGTGTATATACATATATACATATATACATGTATATATGTGTGTAAAAATATGCATGTATATATATATATATATATATATATATATATATATGTATGTATATATACACATATATATATATATATATATATATATATATATATATATGTATGTATGTATGTATATATATATATATATATGTATGTATGTATGTATATATATATATATATATGTATGTATATATATATATGTATATATATATATGTATGTATATATATATATATGTATGTATCTATCTATATATATATATATATATGTATGTATCTCTCTCTCTCTCTCTCTATATATATATATATATATATATATATATATATATATATGTATGTATATATACATATATATATATATGTATGTATATATACATATATATATATGTATGTATATATACATATATATATGCGTATATATATATATAAATATATATATGTATGTATACATGTATACATATATTATATATACATGTCTATATGTTATATATATACATATATATGTATGTATAGTTCACTAACCCCACCCCATTTTCCGATGACTCTCTTTCTCTGTCCTCTCCTTCTCTCTTTGTGTGTTTCTATCTCTGTGCCTGTCCAGAGACTGGTAAATAAAATTCAATGAATTAAAACAAAGCAAAACAAAAATTTCAAAAATGAAACACGATAAAATTTCATCTGCTAGTATGTAGATTTTTATATAGAACAGGAGTGAGTGAGAGAGAGAGAGAGTAGAAAAGAGAGGCAAATAATAAGAAAGAAAGACAGAAAGAAAGAAAGAAAAAAGAAAGGAAGAAAGAAAGAAAAAAAGAAACAAACAAACAAACAAACAAACAAAGAAGAAGTGTGTCCAAAACAAGTTAAGAAATATTCTTTTCTACTCAAGGCACAAGGCCCGAAAGTTTTGGTTAGAGGTGGGTAGTCAATTAGATCAATCCCAGTTTGCAACTGGTACTTAATTTATCGACCCTGAAAGGATGAAAGGGGAAAGTCAACCTCAGTGGAATTTGAACATAAAGACAGATGAAATAGGGTATAGTATGGTACAAATATATAAAAATAAACAAAATCCTCAACTTACCAAAACGAACACCTTATGTATCCAGCATAGCAAACAGAATAATGCTTATTCTTATACGTCTATGTAAAAACTACCATCTCTGAATATCCTTATCATTAAAAATTCCCGCTTTTTACATAGATATATAAGGATAAACATTATTCTGTTTGCTATGTCAGATACATAAGCTGTTCGTTTTGGTAAGTTGAAGATTTTGTTTATTTTTATATATTTGTACCATACTATACTGATGATCGAAAGTTAGATGTTATTCTAATAATCGTGAAATCGTTCGATATATAGTTGAGTTCGTTTTTTAAAAGGTTGTTTTTTTTAAGAGTTGCTTTTCCTCACATTCGGTAAAAATGTGTTTATTATGGAAGTCTAGTGTGTGGCATTATTCTGTAGTAATGCCCTTATATAAATATAAATATAAATATATATATATATATATATATATATATATACAGTTGAAATTTACAGATAAGCAAAAGATGAAGATATGTGTATGAACAACAAACAGGTGTATTAGTTTGATGCTCAGGAAAGTGAAGAAGTCTTTTATGTTTCGAGCCTGTGCTCTTCAACAGAAAGGAATAAGAGAAAATAAACAGAGACAGAATTAAAAAAAATTGTGGATTTAGCAGTCAAGCATGGCGATTGATGTAGGTAATATATGTATATATATTCAGTAATTACTTACATTTGATTATGCAGGTCTGAAAATTTTTAATTACCAAAAAGAGATTAGTAAATTGAAACATCTATGGCTTGCCTTTACTAATTACACATAAATTCTGAAAAAAACAAAACAATCTCACTGTATAACTAACTGGAAAGAAAATAGATTTTTCTTATACAGCAGCATAATATTCATCACCATTTCTAACATGCATCCATCATTTACATAATGGTAACACACCTCTGTTAAATTGAACAAGAAACACATATGTGATTTATTTTTTGTTGTTGATGTTGTACTTCTTTTTCTTCCAAATGTCAGTTCTATGAAAGATGTATCTTGATATTTCAGGTAAAAATGTTAACATTAAGTCTTAATAACATATCTGTTTAAAGAATTTCAATTTAGAAATGGTAAAAGAAAATCATGTATTATATTTATTTATGTATCTATTTATTTGGTTATTTATGTCATTATTATTATTATTATTATTATTATTATTATTATTATTATTAACATTATCGTTGTCATTATTATTATTATTATTATTATTATTATTATTATTATTATCAATTGTTGTTACTGTTATTATCATCATCATCGTCGTCGTTGTCGTTGTCATTGTTGTTGCTTGTCTTGTTTGTTATTGCACTGTCTTTTTTTTATTTATTATTTCTTCCTGTGTCTTTGATTTTAACAGTTTTTAAAATTTGATGACACATTCAGATATTTTAAATTGCCATTTAAATCCGATAAGTATTTCGGTATTTAAAATCTTGATAGCTTTCAACCCTTTTTTTAAGATGATTTTCTGGCAGATTTTTCATTTAAACAGCGTAAATTTCTGAAGAAAAAAAGAAAAAAAAAGAAAAAAAATTAGTTTCGTAATAAGATCCCACATGCCACACATATGCATGTATAGACATGTGCACATGTGGATGCACATGCACACATGCATGCTCAAACACACACACATGCGTGTGAGCACAATCATTCGCTTTAACTTGGTTGATATATATATATATATATATATGTGTAACTATGCATCTCTATGTATGTACATATATATATATATATATGTATATATATATATATGTATATATATATATATATATATATATATATATGTATATATATATATATGTATATATATATATATATATATATATACATATATATATGTATATGAATATGTATATATGTGTATATATGTATATATATATATATTTATATATATATATGTGAATATATATATATGCATCTATATATATACATATATATGTGTATATGTATATATGTATATGTATGTATGTGTGTGTATATATATAAATATATGTATATATATATATATATATATATATATATATACATATATATATATATATATATGAGTGTTATCATCATCATATATATGCATATATATATACACACATATATATATATATATATATATGATGTGTGTGTGTGTGTATGTGTGTGTGTGTGTATGTGTGTGTGTGTGTAAGCCCTGCTAAAATAGTGATTCTCAGTATGAAGGTGTTCCATTAAAGTACCAACGAAAGAAGCGAAAATGCAATCAGAACTTGGAGATAAGATAGAAAGACTATCAATTTCATTGCCATTAGAATTATGTTTCAATCTCAATGCAAATCTCCGACATTAATTCATACATTCAACATTCCTTGGGCATTATGACAAAATTGCTATTTATTATTATTAACCATTATTTCCATTGTTGTATAACTGAAGATTTTATCTTGAGATTGTCTTGCACTTTTTTTTCCTGAAAAATAAGCGCCATTAATTCTACCCATGCTATTTATTAATAATTGGCAGAAATTACAAAGTTTCATGCATTGGTATTTTAATAAATTCCAGTATGTGGCCCTCTCAGCCTTTGAACCACTCAGTAACCTCTGTTGATTATTATGAAAAAAAACTTATATTTTGTTAATATATATATATATATATACTCTTTTACTCTTTTACTTGTTTTAGTCATTTGACTGCAGCCATGCTGAAGCATCACCTTTAGTCGGGCAAATCAACCACAGAACTTATTCTTTGTAAGCCTAGTACTTATTCTATCGTTCTCTTTTGTCGAACCACTAAGTTACAGGGATATAAACACACCAGTATCGGTTGTCAAGTGATATTGGTGGGTCAAACAAAGACACACAAACATATACACACACATACATATACATATATATAAAAATATATAGTTTTAGGAAAAATAACCAAGTTTTAAGTTTAATTGAGTTTTTACCTGTAATTTTGGATTTTGTCCCTAATATTATTATACATATATATATATATATATATATATATATATATATATATATATATACGATGGGCATCTTCCAGTTTCTGTCTACCAAATCCACTCACAAGACTTTGGTCGGCCCAACGCTATAGTAGAAGACACTTGCCCAAGTTGCCATCAGTTAAACAGACAGCTACACTCACTAGATATACCAATGATACAAAAATAGTGCAGGTAGTCAAGGAAACTTTCAATGCTAATCTTCTATGGAAAAACTTAGAAGCCATGTAGAAATGGGCTGAAGAAAACAACATGCAATTTAATTCAGGAAAATACTGAATCCTCCACTATCAACCAGCTTGTGTCAATATGCCGCAATAAAGATATTTTGAACTAAAAGGGACAGTAATCTCAGAGTCAAACACAGAGTGTGATCTGCGGATTGATATGAGTAGTGATGCTGCATTTCATGTATATATCACCAACAGGTAGAAATGTACAGGTGAATGGCCAGATGGATTCAGAGAACTTTGAGAACAAGTGACCAGGAAACTATGCTGGGTTCTATGGTCCTCAGATGTCTGGACTACTGCCCTCAAATGTAGTCATTCCACAGTGTGAAATAAATAGCAGAACTTGATGCAGTTCATCAATGCTACGCCAAGAAGATTGCATTAATGGAGCAGCTGAGCAACTGAGAGAGACTGAAAGAGCTATGACTCTACTCCCTGGAGTGAAGATGGGAGAGGTATGCTGTGATATACATACGGAAGATTCTGAAGGGTTGGCATCAAGAGCTATGCCAGCCACTGGACTGGATGTTTAACTGCACTGTTCCAAAGGTCCCACCTCTCCTGTCTAGAGTGAGGAGCATGTACTACAATAACTTAGAATTCAAAGGTCAACACTTACTCTTTACTCTTTTACTTGTTTCAGTCATTTGACTGCGGCTATGCTAGAGCACCACCTTTAGTTGAGCAAATCGACCCCAGGACTTATTCTTTGTAAGCCTAGTACTTATTCTATTGATCTTTTTTGTTGAACCGCTAAGTTACAGGGACATAAACACACTGCCATCAGTTGTCAAGCAATGCTAGGGGGACAAATACAGATACACAAACATACACACACACATATATACAACAAGCTTCTTTCAGTTTCCATCTCCTAAATCCAGTCACAAGGCTTTGGTCAGCCTGAGGCTATAGTAGAATACACTTGCTCAAGATGCCACGCAATGGGACTGAACCTGGAACCATGTGGTTGGTAAGCAAGCTACTTATCACACAGCTACTCCTGCACCTATCAATATTTAATATTTTGCCAAAAAGGCGGCGAGCTGGCAGAAACATTTCGGTAAACATTAGCGATATTTCGTCTGTCTTTATGTTCTGAGTTCAAATTCTGCCGAGGTCGACTTTGCCTTTTATCCTTTCAGGGTTGATAAATTAAGTACCAGTAGCATACTGGAGTCAATCTAATCGACTTCCCCTACTCTCCAAAAATTTTGGACCTTGTGCCAAGAGCAGAAAAGAATATTTTTCCCAAAAAGTCTGAGAGATCTACATGGAGTGAGAGGGGTAGATGTTTATAAGAAATAACTTGATCTCCTGTTCAAGATCTTAGATGAATCTACATCACTGAAAGAAGCTCAAAAGCAGGCAACAATCTCAAACTTACTCCTTCACCAAAAGCCAGTCACAAAAGACTGGCCATTGGAAAGGTGATGACACTGGTGGTACCCCAGCATAGCCACAACCTTCGGGCTGAAATGCATGAAAGAATAAAAGAATTTATATATATGGTTGTGAGGTGAGAAGTTTGCTTCTTAACCATATGGTTCCAGGTTCAATTCGACTGTGTGGCAACTTGGGCAAGTGTCTTCTACTATAGCCTCGGGCTGCTGACCAAAGCCTTGTGAGTAGATTTGGTAGACAGAAACTGAAAGAAACCCGTTGTGTATATACACAACAGGTTTCTTTCAGTTTCTGTCTACCGTATATATACATGCTGCTGAGACCCCCTTCAGTCATGACTGACCATGGGATTGCACCTAGAAAGTTACCCTCCTAAACACAAGTCCAGGCAAGGTTGTTTATGGAAGACTAGCAGTCACCCATGCATACAGGCCTCCCCTCTCCATGCCACCAGTGTTATCCCAGAGAAAGGCAAAGGCCAATACAGATTGGCACCAGTGACGTTGCAACTCATTTCTACAGCTGAGTGAACTGGAGCAATGTGAAATAAAGTGTCTAGCTGAAGAACACAACATGCAGCCCGGTCTGGGATTCGAACTCACAACCTCACGATCGTAAGCTCGACGCTCTAACCACTGAGCCATGTGCCTTCACATATATGTATATATGTATATATATGTATGCATGTGTGTGTATGTTTGTGTCTGTGTTTGTCTCCCTAACATCACTTGACAACCAATCTTAGTCCCGGTAACTTAGTGGTACCTGTAACTTAGTGGTTCGGCAAAAGAGAATGATAGAATAAGTACTAGGCTTACAAAGAATAAGTCCTGGGGGCGATTTGTTTGGCTAAAGGTAGTGCTCCAGCATGGCCGCAGTCAAATGACTGAAACAATTAAGATAAAAGAATATATATATATATACACACACACACACATATATATATGCATACACACACACACACACACACACACACACACACACACACATGTATATATATCCTCCCTTAAATCGATGCAAATGAAGTAAATTTCAGATAGTTGAAAGGTGGAGGGGAAAAAATATTTGAAAATATCTTATTGGAAAGATTTCCCAATTATGTAGAGTGGTCAACTGTATTAATCATTGCTTTAGAAAAGGTCAGAGGTATCGGGGAGTCGCACACAGATCCCTGTTTTTCACGAGGAAAGGTGAGAGGTGAGAGGTGCTCCTTTTCTCCACATCCACCTCCCACTCCTCCTTACTATCCTATTTACTGTAGTATTTGTATGTATGTATGTGCGTATGTGTGTTTGTGTGTGTGTAGTGTGTGTAGTGGGTGGGTGGTATGGGTGGAGGTGTTCTTTGTAACTGTGAAAGGAATATATTATTATGTGTGGATTAATTCACTTTCTGGCCAACAAGCGCTGGCCACATTCAGCCAATAACTAGTAACAGTGGTGGTGGTGGTGGTGGTGGTGGTGGTAGTGGTAGTGGTAGTAGTAGTGGTGTTGGTGATGGTGGTATAGGTGCTGTGCTGGTAGCAGTGTTGGCAGTGTGGGCTGTAGCGTTGGTGATGGTGTTAGTGTTGGCGTTTGCATGGGCCGTATTGGCATCAATGGTGGTGGTGGCAGCAGCGGTGGTGGTGGTGGCGGCGGCAATGTCTGTGTCGGTGGTGGTGGTAGCGGTGGCTGTAGTAGAGCTGGTTGTAGTAGCTGTAGCAGTATAGTAATAGTAGTAATAGTAATTTTAGTAAGAGTAGTAGTGGAGTAGTGGTGGCTTTATCATTATCATCATCATCATTATTATTATTATTATTATTATTATTATTATTATTATTGGTGGTGGTGGTAGTAGTAGTAGTAGTAGTAGTAGTAGAAGTAGTAGTAGTACTAGAAGTAGTAGTAGTAGTAGTGGAAGAAGTATTGGTACTGGTGTTGATGTTGGTGCTTCATGTAAGGGGGTTTAGGTAAGGATAAAGAATGAATGCGAGACAGTGGGGGGGGAGCGAGAGAGAGAGAGAAAGGAATTAGGAAAGGTGTATGGAAAGATAAGAGAGTGAAAGAGCAGTGTCTTGTGGGGTGGGGAAGCAATGATCTCAAAGGAGAAATTAAGCAAGGTGGGGGTGGGGGTGTGATAAATGAAAAGAGGTTAAAATAGAGAGCGAATGGGGAGAGAGAGGAGGAGGAGAGATGGAGAGGATGAGAGAGGAGAAGAGAGAGGGAGAATGAGAGAGAAAGAGGGAGAAAAAGAAAATTGAGAATTGCAGAGAGAGCGAGAGAGGTGGGGGTGGATTTGTTATGGGTGGGGGAGATAGGGAAATTCTTTGGACAAATAGATATACAGAACATCAGGAAAGATAGACAGGCATAAAATGGCAGGAAGGTTTATGGCCAGGTAGATAAAGGAAGGAAGGAGGGAAGGAAGGAAGGAAGGAAGATAGGAAGGAAAGAAAGAATGAAAGATGATAAATGTTGATAGATTTATAGATACAAAAAGTAGATAGAGAGAGAGAGAGAGAGAGAGAGAGAGAGAGAGAGAGAGACCAATAGACAAATAGACAAAGACAGACAGACAGACAGACAGCGAGATAGAGATAGAGAGAGAGAGAGAGAGAGAGAGAGAAATAGACAAAGACAGACAGACAGACAGACAGATAGATAGATAGATAAATAAGACAGATAGATTAGATAGATAGATAGAGAGATAGATAGATAGAGAGAGAGAGAGAGAGAGAGAGAGAGAGACCAACAGACAAATAGACAAAGACAGACAGACAGACAGGCAGACAGAGAGAGATAGAGAGAGAGAGAGA
>NC_142931.1:112943689-112966189 GCF_046866305.1 Octopus bimaculoides
AGTTCATTTGCTATGAGGTATGTTATGTAATTATTGATTCATAAAGGTCTATGAGAAGTGGAAAATGAAATGAAATGAAAAAATAAAATGCAATCATACAATGTGTGTATGTATACATATGTGTGAGAGAGAGTTTGTGCATGTATATGTGCGTATGAGAGAAAGAGTGTGTACGTGTATGCAAGTGTGTATGCATATATGTGCAGCTCTTAATTATTTAATCATTTAATTATATGAAGTATGATTACACCAGACATGCTCCAGTATTTGAAAAGCTGTTTTATCACTCAAGCACTTTGATTATTAACTTATTATGGTTGATATGGTTATCCAACATGTCAGAACCTCTATGAAAATGGTAAATGTTATTACATGGGAATAAGAACATGAAAACTGAAAACTAGGTCATTCTAGTGTATTAAAATTGTAATCTTTAACTGAAGAAATGACACGATAGTTTAATACGATACTTCCAAACTAAAGCATCATTTATCATTAAGAAGACCTGGCAAGTAAAGTGAGATCACAGCCATAGCCTTTACCAGTGTCACATAACCAGCCCATTTAAAAAGTGGCTTTGAATTGACAGGCGACATGCCGCACTTGAGAAAACCTATTGAGTCAAGTAAAATCAAAATCAAAATCACAATCAGAATCAGAATCTCAATCAAATTGAAATCAAAATGGAAATTGTAGTTGTAGCTGATGCCAGGGCTACCTGACTAGCTCCTGTGCTGGTGGCACGCAATAAGCACCATTCATGCATGTGTCAATGCCAGTGTTGCCTGACTGGCTCCCCATGTTGGTGAAACATAAAAATCACCGTTTGAACGTGGTCGATGCCAGCCACCCCCAGCCTCAACTGACTCCTGTGCTAGTAGCTCATATAAAACACCATCTGAATGTGACCAATGCCAGTGCCACCTGACTGGCTCCTGTGCTGGTAGCACGTAAAAAGCTCCCACTACACTCTCAGAGTGGTTGGTGTTAGGAAGGACATCCAGTTGTAGAAACCTTGCCAGTTGTAGAAACCTTGCCTGGTACAGCCTCCGGGCTTGCCACTCCCCCAGCCAAACCGTCCAACCCATGCCAGCATGGAAAACGGACATTAAACGATGATGATGATGATGAATATTCCATTCTACTATAGGCACAAGGCTCAAGATTCCAGGGGAGGGGATAAGTCAATTACATCGACCCCAGGGGTTGTATAATACTTATTTTATCAATCCCAAACGGACGAAAGATAAAGTTGACCCTAGTGACATTTGACAGATGAAATGTTGCTAAGCAGTTTTCCCAGCATGGTAACGGTTTTACTAGCTCGTTGTTAATATCATCAATAATGTTGGTTTCAAATTTTAGCACAAGGCCAGTAATTTTGAGGTAAAGGTTTAGGTTGATTACATCAACCGCAGTGTTCAACTGGGACGTATTATAGTTCTATATTTAAGAGATGAGGAATTATGTACATTATTTACATTTGATGGATATTTGTCCTCATCTTGTTAGTTGTTAACCCAGCGTTTTCGTTAAATGTAAATAATGCACTTGATTCCTCATCTCTTAAATATAGAAAGGTATTTTTCGATGTTATTATTATTATTATTATTATTATTATTATTATTATTATTATTATTATTATTATTATTCAGGTCACTACCTGGAATCGAACTCAGAATCTTGGGGTTAGTAGCCCGCACTCTTAACCACTACACCCACACGTTCGAAATTTCCCCAAGACATCCAATGAAGGCTGGAGGGTATATCAGCCGAAACATTATGTTAACAACAAACAAGATGAGGACAAATATCTGTCAAATGTAAGTAATGTAAATAATGTGGTACTTATTATATTGACCCCAAAATGATGAGAAAGTGAAGCTGACCCCAGTGACATTTGAACGCAGAACATAAAAATAGACAAAATACTGTATGTATGTATATATGTATGTATGTATGTATGTGTGTGTGTGTGTGTGTGTGTGTGTGTGTGTGTGTGTGTGTGATGTGTGTGTGTGTGTATTCTATGGGCTTCTTACAGGTTATTGACTATCATATCCACTTACAATTCTTTGGTCAGCCTGAGGCTATAAACAAGGACCCTTGTCCCAAGTCCTACTCAGAGGGACTGAACCCAAAACCATGTGGGTTGGGAGGCAAACTTCTTAACCATACAGGAATGCCTGGAAAATAAAATAAAATTAATTAAATGCAAAATCTTAGGTTTATACATGTGCACATATGTATGTGTATGTGCATGTGTGTGTGTGTGTGTGTGTGTGTGTGTGTGTGTGTGTGTGTGTGTGCATGTGTGTGCGTAATCAATTACTGGCTAGCATTTTGATTACTCCAGATACTATCCTGTTTTTGAAAAGCTGTTTTATTACTCATGCCTTCTTATAATTAACTTACATGAACTTATGCTTCCTAATTATTAATTTATCAAGGTTATTAGAGTTGGCCAACCATTTCAAAGCCTCTATGAAATAGAAAGAAACAACATTTACAAGAACATACAGAAATGAAATCTCAACTTTCTCTGGTGGATTAGAATTTTATCTTCAACCGAGAGGTTACTAGTTATTTTAACATAATATTTGCTACCAAAACCAACATTAATCTACCATTAGAAAGGGGGGGGAGGGAATCAATAAGTGAATGTAGGTGGGAGAGCAAAAATGATATGCTTTATTTTATGATGAACTTCAAATAGAGAGGAAAATTAGTCTCCATCAGGATAAGAAAAAACTTGATGCACAAACCTGAATGTGTTTGCTACCCACTCTCTGGCTAGAATCTACTCTCACCCTGAATTTGTTTCACACTACCATTACCCTGGATACTTGATGTGGAAAAAGAAAGATCAAATTGTCTGCTCCTTGATGTGATGTCACTTCCTCCATTGCTTCCAGTCCTGATGTCTCCCTTCCTCCTTCACTTGCAGTCCTGATATGTCTTCCTTCACTCCTTTGCTGAAGATAAAATATTTAACCCTTTAGCAGCATTTAAACCGACCGTATCTGGTCAAAATATTCCAGCTTTTTCTTATGTTCAAACTGGCCAGATCTGGCTTCTCATACCAGCCTTACAATATCATTCTAAAAGTCAAGAGTTACCTCATCAAAATCTCAAAACTACAAAATGATGCTTGGTTAATTCAAAACAAAGTGAATACGCATTGCATTTGACAGAATAACCTGGATGTTAAATAGTTAATAAGCACCTCGTATGTTTTGGTTTCAAATTCACTAACAAGACGGGGCTTTTTCCCTGAAAGTTTGAGTATTAGGAGCAAGTAAGACTGTGGTCAAGAAGTTTCATTACCACACCATGTAGCTTTGGGTCCAATCCCATCATATGGCATCTTTGACAAGTGTCTTCTACAATAACTCCAAGCTACATTTGGAATGGTATTAACCCTTTTGTTACTGTATTTATTTTGAGATGCTCTGTGTTTCTTTCAATTACTTTAAATATAACAAAGAATTTAGCAAAATAACTTAGTTATTATTCAGCTAGTGTTAAGAACATAAATTGTGACTAAGGTTTGGTAGAAGATTTTAATTTAGAACTTATGAAAACAAGACATTTGTACTCAGAGCCAGAGCCGGTTTCAGCCAGGTTGGTAACGAAAGGGTTAAGGGAGTCGTATACATTTGTATACCAATCCCTTGATACCATTCCATATACATTTGTACACCAGTTCTTCAATGGAATGAGCTAAATTCTGGTCCCTCATTAAATACAGATGACTACCATTGACATTTGTATTTTTTTAACCCTTTTGATGCCAACACACATGAGAGTGCTCCTGGTTCTATGATACAAATTTTCTGCTTTAAAGTGATTTAAATTAGAACCTTCCAGCAAAATTTCCTGTTAATTTATGTTCCAAATCCCAGCTTAACCCATAAAGCACTTGGTGCATGGAATATTGAATCAAATGTAACACAACCTTCTTTCTAATACCCTAATAAACTCCACCAAATTTTCACCTCCCGTTAGGTAAATACAGATATAATTTAGGTTTACATCTAAAGGCAACCTATCAGAAATTGGTTGATCAATTCTGAAAAACTGACAAAAATGCTTAAAATAAAAACAGATATTGGTATGTGTTTATCAATTTGTGTTGCAAGATTCTTGATTTGAAATTGTGTGTTGAAACAGATATTGTTGTATTTCAGGATGGTAATTTTTCTTTTTATGCCAAATAAACACAATCACTATATATTTGTTCTTCACTCGTTTATTACTGTTCTTATTCTAACTCATGTCCATTGTCCAGAAATCTTTCATAACACATCTGTGACCTCTTCCAGGGACACTTTTCGTTTTCATGTGTGCTCTTGCTCCACTTACTCCATTCTGCTCTTCATCGAAGAGCAGAATGGAGTAAGTGGAGCAAGAGCACACATGAAAACGAAAAATGTTGCCGAAGAGGTCACAGATGTGTGACGAAAGACTTCCTGACAATGGACACAAGTTAAGATAAAAACAGTAATAAATGAGTGAAGAATAAATAGATAGTATGTGTGTTTATTTGGCAAAAAAAAAAAGAAGAAAATATGACCATCCCGAAGTACAACAATAGATATTAGTATATTATTTCATATGTTATCAGAAATAGCAAGCACATAAATGAGATGCTAGAAATAGCAGCTAAATCTATCTCAGTTCACAGCCTACTGTCTTAAGAAATAAAATGGTAAACAGAGGACATTTGCATTGATGTCTGGTTTATTCAGTCAGAATTAAAGTGGCACTCCATCAGTTACAATGACAAGGGTTTCAGTTGATCCAATCAGCAGAACAGCCTGCTCATGAAATAAATATGTAAGTGGCTGAGCACTCCACAGACACAAGTACCCTTAGCATAATTCTCAGGGAGATTCAATGTGATACAGAGTGTGACAAGGCTGGCCCTTTGAAATACAGGTACAACTCATTTTTGTCAGCTGAGTGGACTGGAGCAATGTGAAATAAAGTATTTTGCTGAAAGACATAATGTGTCACCAAGGAATTGAACTCACAACCTTACGAACATAAGCCAAATATCACAGTGGGCTAAATAACATCATCTGAAAAGCATTAGGCTTAAACAATAGTTAAACTATACAAATTTAACTTAGGTTTCTAATACATACTGTATTATCCTCATCATCATCATCATCATTGTTTAATGTCCACATTCCATGCTAGCATGGGTTGGACGATTTGACTGAGGACTGATGAACCAGATGGCTACACCAGGCTCCAATCTGATTTGGCAGAGTTTCTACGGCTGGATTCCCTTCCTAATGCCAACCACTCTGAGAGTGTAGTGGGTGCTTTTACATGCCACCTGCACGAAGGCCAGTCAGGCGGTACTGGCAACGGCCACTCTCGAAACGGTGTATTTTACGTGCCACCTGCATGGAAGCCAGGCCAGTGGCACTGGCAATGACCTCGCTTGAATGTCTTTTCACATGTCACCAGCACAAGTACTGGGAAGGCGATGCTTGTGCCTCTCCAAAAGAAAGAGAGGGACTGTATTAATTATTTATTAATTATTTAATCACATTCACAAACATACAGAGTGCGAGTTAGTCTACAAATGTTACAGCAAAGCTTTGTTTTGTGTTTGAGTTAAATAGTGATTACTATGGATTTATTCAGTGAGCAGAAGGATGAGAAAATACTTGTTCTATGGTTAGAGGCTAATGAATCAAGAAAGCTGTCAAGACAATCTCCATTATTTTCTTATACTGGAAAATGATGAGAAAGTGTATTTACATATGCCTAAAGTAGTGGCTCTCAAACTTTTGGGGGCTGCCACCTCTTTGACACCCAGGTTACATTCCTAGCACCCCCAAACCCAACTGATCATCACAAATATATACCTCTTTCTGAAGCAAATTCAAAGCAACTGTATTTAACAAATAAAACTTAGCCTAATGAATCCATTATTTTATTGTGTTACATGAATCCCTACCCCATTATCGTCCCACTTTTCTTCAGTGCCCCCTTGGAACTTTCCACCGCCCTCAGAGGGGGGGGGGGCAATACCGCCCGCTTTGGGAACACTGGTTTAAAGCATCACAGTTTATAGGCTTTAATATGTGTGTTTTTACTGTACTTATAAAACCAACTACCTATGAACCAATGTCAAGGTAATCGTGTTCCAACTGATTTCTAATAAATGGGCTTCACTTCAGAATTAGACCATTGGTAAAAAATAAATAAAAAAATATATATATATATATATATGGTTTATAAAGAGCTAAATAACTCTATAACTCTTTAGGTCTTTCATTTGGTTATTAAATCTGTATTTCTAGTTATTCTGAAGACAAATTATTTCTCTGCTTACTGTGTGTACACACACACACACACACACACGCACGCGCACGCGCACGCACACGCACACGCACACGCACACGCACACACACACACACACGCACACACACACATATATAGGTTTTTTCATGTAAAAGAAAAAGTAATTAACAGATTTTAAATGTTATTTGATTTGTTTATTCCAATTTAATCCATTATTTTAAGTATTAATTATTTTTTTTAAAAATATATATAAAAAACAACATGAGAAAAATTTTTTAAATCTGATTTTCAATTAAACAACAATTTCTGAAAATGCAATCAATTTTGGAATTCAAAGGAAATAGCACTGGAAGGCATCATCTGATGAAGTTCTACGGTGTTCATTAACCATTTGACCATTTTCATAAAGTGATTAGGCAAGACTCGATAGCTGCTACTGAACTTTCACCATTTTCTGGTCAGTTGTAGAAATGGTTGGCATTCAAGTACCTCTAATTGCTTATCCTGATTGCTAGGTTAATCGTATAAGTGATATTACTTCAAACAAGAATTATATTTGAATTCTTAAGAATGTTCTGTGTTGTAAGAGAAGTAGAATTCTATTAAGAACTTCTGAAAAATAACGTTAGGTTCAGATATGGCTCTGCGATTAAAATTTTGCGTCCCTATTACATGGTTTCAGGTTCAATCCCATTGTAAAGAGTCTTGGGCAAATATCGTATATGATAGCTCCAGGTCTTTTAAGTGGATTTGGTTGCCAGAAACTGAAAGAAACCCTTTGTATCTTTTCCCATGTGCATGTATGCATGATGTGAAGGCATGTGGCTTATCAATTAGGGTATTCAGCTCATAATCATAAGGCCATGAGTTCGATTCCTGGCAAAGTGTTGTGTTTTTGAACAAGACTTTTTGCTTCACATTGCTCTAGCTGGTATAAATGAGTAGCACTTCTATTTCAAAAGGGCCAGCCTTGTCACACTCTGTGTCACACTGAATCTCCCTGAGAGCTACGTTAAGGGTACACATGCCTGAGGAGTGATCACGCAATTGCATGTTAATTTCATGAGTAGTTCGTTCCAGTTATGTGTGTTTGTGTTTGCTTACATTGGTATTTCTCTAAAACATATTGAGCTACGAGTGGTGGGGTTGTTTTCATTTCTCCTGCCAAAAAAATCTTCAACTAGTATTATTTGTTTAGGAACCTCATTACATTCATGCTAGTGCCATATGAAAAGCACTTGTGCTGATGCCACATGAAAAAGCACTTATAACAGTGCCACATAAAAAGCATTCATTGCAGTGCCATGTAGAAAAAGGTATTGTGCTGGCTCCATGTAAAATGCACTCATGCTCATGCAATATAAAAAGCACCCATACCAGTGCCATGTAACAAGCACCCGATACACCCTGTGAAGTGGTTGGTATTAGGAAGGGCATCCAGCCATAGAAAGCATGCCAAAACAGACAAATAGAGCCTGGGCAGCTCTCCAGCTGGTCAACTCCTGTGAAACTGCCCACCATGGAGAACAGGCATTAAAAGATGACAATAACAATGATGATGATGACGACGGCGACAATGACGATGACGACGACGATGACGATGATGATGATGATGATGATGATTACTCAACTCTTATACTGTTTGTTTCAGCTACAAAATATAATTACTGTCACTACTCTTTATGTTAAGTCAATTGGCTCTAATATTTTCCTACATAATTTTTTGAAATTTAATGTATATACTTCTATGGTTGATGTCACAAATACACAGTCCTATATCTTATTGCTCCTATCATCTTTGTTATTATCTTATCTTCATAAAAATGTTCCTATCAAGATCATTTTCTAAATCTCCTACCATGCAGAAGCTTGCAGTCCCATTGATAATGCATCGAAACTGCAGTAGCTTAGTAGCACATATGCAAACAACACACACACACACACACACAGACATACACACATAAAATATAATTTTGATTCGGTTTTATGATTACATTAAATTAACAAATCTCTGTGGCATAGTCAATTTCCATTCTTAGTGAGACAGGTGCATTAAAATATACACAGTTAGACATAATTCTTATGAATAATTGTGTATATTTCAAGGCTTGTGTCTTGCTAGGAATGGGAATTGACTGTTATATTAAAGCCTGATGATATAAACCTTATGACAAATGACCAAGACTTTTGGCAATTTGCTGTGCTTGAGAAGACACATCAGTCTAAGTGAAATCGTAGACATGGCCAATGACAAGGAAAAGACATCCAATGCAGTGTTTGGCATTAGAAAGGGCATCCAACTGTAAAAATGGGGCCCAAACAGATGACTGGAGCATGGTGCTGCTCTCTGGCTTACCAGCTCTGGTCAAACCATTTAGCCCATGCCAGTTTAGAAAACAGACATTAAATGATGATGCTATTAAAGCAATTCACTGCCTAAGTAGTTACAGTGAGCAAACACCTAGAATACTAATCTCCAAAACCAATAAAAAAAAATCGTTTACTTTTTATTTACTACAGGACAAACGTGTAGAGATCAAGAGATACAGGTTGCAGCAGAAAAACCTCCCACATGTTAAACAGCCATTAGTATGTCACTAGTAAAGTTAAGTAAGTAATAATTATATCTTCCTACAGCTAATGTTTTATAGTTATTTCTTTCATCAGCATCCTTGTTTAGATCGATGGAAATTTTGTGTTTGATGTTGAAATGTTTTTCAAAGTATGATAAATTTGTTGGGTATTTTGCTGCACCTTGTATAAGCCAAATACTAAAACACTTCTTAGCTATAAAATAGCTAAAACAGTACAAAATTCTTCCATAGCTGATACAAGTAGGGAGTTAATTTGCATATTGGTATTAGCTGGATATTCAAGCCATACTGCTTTGAACTTTAGATATATCCCTGAGGGGGCTTCATTCTATAGTAACAATTTGTATGTTTTAAACATAAATATAATTTTGTACACTAAATTATATTAACTTTCATGGTGTTTTGGTGCATTAGCAGCTGTATAATGGTTGTCAAAACATGCACTTTCACCTACATGTATTAATGCGAACATATCTACATATATGTGTGCACGCATGTAATCTTTAATCTTTTACATGTTCCAGTCTGTGTATATACATACATATACACATGCCTATGTACATATGTGTGTGTATATACACATATATATATATATATATATATATATATATATATATATATATGTACATATGTGTGTGTGTGTGTGTGTACACACACATGTATATGCATGTATGCATTTGTGTATATAGTTGCATATGCATGTATATATATGTATATATCTATCTATTTATCTATCTATCAATATATATACAAACACATACATACATACATACATACAATGCATACACACGTGTGTATGTTTGTGAATGTGTACACACAAAATATGCAAAATGCAAACAAAATGAAGTGAAAAATCAATCAATGCCAACATATTAACATAAAACAAAATGCGTATACATCGTTGAACCTGGTGTAAATTATGCTTCCACGATAACTACATATAAAAAGATATATATGATTCATACACATAATGTTCACTTTACCAACTGTGAGAGAAATGCTTATAAATATTAGACATCATCCGAAGAATCACAAGAGAGGAAGATGTATGGAATAAACTCATGGCTGACATTATACATTATCATAAGAAAAGTCAAAATATTGCAAGTTCAAGAGAAGATCTCTCCTGGTGTAAATTCTTTTCTGCAAAGTGCTCTCCCAGTTTGGATATGAAATTTAGATCAGGAAAATAGATCTAAATTCTGTAAATGCCTGAAGAATGGCTTAGGATGGCTTAGCTGGCTTAGGACGAAGGGAGCAGACTGATGCTTTGCTGCTACAGGGGTGCAAGCTGAGAATTGATCAACCTCAGCTGGATCAACTGGGCAAAGAGTTCTGATGTTGAAAGATCTGAAACCGTGTGTGTGTTATTTCTTTACTACCCACAAGGGGCTACACGCAGAGGGGACAAACAAGGACAGACAAATGGATTAAGTCGATGATACCGACCCCAGTGCGTAACTGGTACTTATTTAATCGACCCCGAAAGGATGAAAGGCAAAGTCGACCTCGGCAGAATTTGAACTCAGAACGTAGCGGCAGACGAAATACCACAAAGCATTTTGCCTGGTGTGCTAACATTTCTGCCAGCTCGCCGTGTGTGTGTGTGTGTATGTGTGTGTGTGTGTGTGTGTGGATGTATAAACACCCTCGTGTAAGTTGAATGGTGCATGCACACTAGCTCATACAAGCATCCATGAAGATGTAAGCATACACACACATGTGGTTTGGTGCACTTACATTCACATAGCAAGTTAAATAGCTACTTGGTGTTCATAAGAATAGGAAGGTTAAGGCTAAACTTAATTCATTCATACTTTAAAGTAAATCATGTTAACAGTTACTCAAATTCGTTCCCACTGCATTGTGCAAAAGTACGTTTATATGCATGTAAGCATCTTGAGAGCTTTTCAGAAATTCTATTATTGATCTTTTCATTGGTCCACAGAATAGACAGGAATTCCTCAGAGCAGAGTTAACAACTCTCGGAAATGATAGTATATGCTTTTGCATGCCTTACTATGGACCAAGTTATGTTATACTTAATTCCATCTTCCTTCAGTCGCCATATAAAATCAGCCAAAAATGTCGAATGCCTCTTATTGATTCTCTTGAAGCTGACAACATGGTTGCAATAACGATTCTTAAATGAATCAGCCATCAGTCCAATGTAAAGACATGGCCCTCCCCTTGTGCACATTACATTTATATACGAGATTTGTACTCATACAGAGGTTCATCAATGGACATTTTGATTTTTCTCTGCATGAACATTTATTATATTTATTTGTATATATGCTAGTTCTGGCTTCATTTTCCAACATTGTTACCATATAGGCTATATCATAATCATTTCTACTATCACAATTTGGCCATATTTGGTGCTTTTCATTGTAGTTTACATCTCCTTCATTGGTATTTAGATGTATATGTTTGCTAGATCCAGTAGGTAGGTTATTGAACAGTTGTCGCGTTTTACTATTGTTTATGCAGCATATATGCTGTTCTAAATTAGTAGAGTTAGTTTAGGATAATTTCACGATGTGCTGATTATAAATAGCATGGCATATATTACATTTAGGGAAACATGTGTCCAAAATGGCGAGACATTTTCCAGTGATACATATATGTACAGATAGATACATTCATAGATGTATGCACATGTATGCACATGTAGATGTATGCATATGTATGCACATGTAGATATAAATGTATTAGATAAATACATATAAATATATACGTTATTATACATATGTAATATATACGTTATTATACATATGTAATATATACGTTATTATACATAATACATATATACGTTACTATATACATTACTATATACATTATTATATACGTTATATTATACATTATACATCAATATATACGTTATTATACATTATACATATATGTGTGTGTGTGTGTGTGTATAATATATGTAATACATAATATATATATATATATATATATATATATATATATATATATATAATTGTGTGTATATATGTGGTTATGTGATGTGTGATTGCGTGTGTCTGCAAAGTAATGATGTATAGTATGATGAGAGCACTGTCAAACACTTTATTTCAATATTTCAGTAAATGTCTGTCTTTTATCCATGGTTGCCTAGGTTACTGCCATCTGTATAGGCAAAACTGTCACTATGCCAACCTTACACAGCTGTGCTAATATTGTGACTACCACAGTATGCTTACGTGAAGCAAATATTTCATGGCTGGATGCCCATCCTAACACCAAACACAGCATGAGGTTACACATGCACATAGTTTCACACATAAATATATATACACATTCATATATAATGTGTGCATGTGTATGTGAGTAGCCTCAGGCTTGGTTGTACGACTAAGAAACTTGCTTCCCAACTATGTCATTCTGGGTTCAGTTCCACGATGCCCCACCTTGGGACAATGAATGTTTCGTATATGTAGGACTACATGTTTTAGGATGTTTATACCTTGTTAAGTTAGCAAGATAGGATCTCAAGTGTTTCGACTACTATTTCTAGCAGAATATGCGATAACAGATGTATCACAATTTTATCTGTATAACTGCCCATATGTGTAAAGAAACATATGTGTGTGTGTGTGTCTGTGTATGCATGTATATATATCTATATCTATTGATTTATCTATACACATATATATTACCCCCCTCCTTATATATATATATATGTATGTATATATATATATATATGTGTATATGTATATATATATATATATATATATATATATATATATATATATATATATATATATATATATATATGAAACATTCATTGTCACATCTGGAAAGCTCTTGAATACATGTAGGCATCGATGTGGCACTAATTGACAATAACAACAATTATGACAATGCACACACACACACACACATATATATATATATATACTTATTTATATTAAGGGCAATAAGGTTTTGACTTTAGAGTCCCGCAAAGCATGGGGCATTTATGTATAGTAATGCACTTAATATAAATAAATATATTTAAAGGGAATAATTAGTAATTTTTTCCCTTATGAGGGTTTTCATGCTGACTACTTGATAAATTCTTATAAAGATTTTATCCTATTTTTAAATTTCCCATATATATATATATACACATACATATGCATATATATGTATGTATATATGTATGTATATACACCTTATATACATACACATATGCACATAAATATATATACATATATATGTATTTCTATGCATTTATATATGTATGTATAAATACATATGTATATATGTGCGTGTTTGTGTCTGTGTCAAATATTAAATTCTAAGAGGTAGAGCACCCAGCCCATAAAGTCATTTCAAAATATATAAAGCTATGAGTAAATGTCAACATGCATACACATGTACACTGACATGCATGTAGAAGCATACCGATGTGTAAAAATATCTATGTATGTATTTATATATTTACACTCATGCACACATGTATTTACAAGCTCACACATTCATATATATTACATATATAAGTATTCATTCATTTATAGTCATTCACACTTGTTTTAGTCATTTGATTGTGGCCATGCTCGAGCACTGCCTTTAGTCGAGCAAATCAACCTCAGGATTTATTCTTTGTAAGCCTAGTACTTATTCTATCGGTCTCTTTTGCCGAACCACTAAGTTACGGGTTGTCAAGTGATGCTGGGGTGACAAACACAGACACACAAACATATACACACACACATATACACATATATAAATATATACGACAGGCTTCTTTCAGTTTCCGTCTACCAAATCCACTCACAAGGCTTTGGTCGGCCCGGGGCTATAGTAGAAGACACTTGCCCAAGGTGCCATGCAGTGGGACTGAATCCAGAACCATGTGGTTGGTAAGCAAGCTACTTACCACACAGCAGCTCCTACACCTATAAGTATATATATATATATATATATATATATATATATATAACGTGAGAGAGTTATATATGTCTGTGTGTGTAAGTATATATTCTCTTATTCTTTTATTCTTTTATCTGTTTCAGTCGTTTGACTGCAGCCATGCTGGAGCACTGCCTTTTAGTCGAAGAAATTAAACCCAGGTCTTATTCTTTGTAAGCCTAGTACTTAATCTATCAGTCTCTTTTGCCGAACCGCTAGTTTACAAGGGATGTAAACACACCAACATCGGTTGTCAAGTGATGGTGGAGGGACAAACAGAGACACACAAGCATATATATGTATATATATATATATTATTTTGTTTAAAAGAGTTCCAACACTGTCTGTTTTTTATGTTTTATTTATATTCCTGCAGAACCAATGTGGGGTATAGAATATGGAATATACAATATATAATATAATATATAATATAAAATAAAATAAAAATGGATGGCACCATGAAATAAAGTATTGAATGTAGATGAAATATTGAGTGTTCAATATAAAGGATCAAATATATAAATATAAGTATATAAAGGCGACTCGAGTTTCAGGGCTATTTCCCTACATTCAATACTTTATTTCATGGTGCCATTCATTTTTATTTTACTTTATTTTATATTATATATTGTATATTATATTATATATTGTATATTCCATATTGTATACCCCACATTGGCTCTGCAGGAATATAAATAAAACATAAAAAACAGACAGTGTTGGAACAAAATAATATATTCCTCTATACACAATCATACAAAAAAAAAACCTTTTTTGTATTTATTTTTACTCGCATATATATATATATATATATATATATATATATATATATATATATGTGTGTGTATATATATATATATATATATATATATATATATATATATAATATGTATGTATAGGGCAGGTTTTTTTCAATTTCTGTCTACCAAATCCACTCACAAGGCTTTGGTCAGCCCGAGGCTATAGTAGAAAACACTTGCCCAAGGTACCATGCAGTGGGACTGAACCCAGAACCATGTGGTTGGTAAGCAAGCTACTTACCACACAGCCACTCCTGCGCCTATATATTATATTATAGTTTTTAGCTTGTCATTTAAATGTAACTGTATATGTGCTTAGGAATATACATGCATATATATATGTAGAGCTTTTCATGCATATGCAAGTATATGTATACATGTGTGTGTTTACAACAATGTACATACAGGTAGTCACGTGTTTTCCTCTTGGAGATAATGAAAGAAAAATCTCGCTAGATAATAAATAGCTGAAAGCTGAATCGACCAGATAAATATGATAACACTTCAAATGACACACAGAAATAATAATAATAATAATAATAATAATAATAATAATAATAATAATAACAACAACTGCTACAATAATAAAAATTTAAAAAAATAATAATAATAATAATTATAACGAGAGTTAACATTATGAAATAGAACAAGCTCAAAAAGTAAAATAGAAGACTAAATCAATCACATTGTGTGTGTGTGTGTGTGTGTGTGTGTGTGTGTGTGTGTGTGTGTGTGTGTGTGTGCATTTATTTGCATGTATGTATATGTGAGTGTGTGGTTGTGTGTATATGTGTGCGTATCTTTTTTCTCTGATTCATGTAAGCAAAACGACCCAGTCATTGGTAGATTAAAGTTTCATATTTCTTGCATTATGTGGAATTAAATTTCCGTTTTTAATTTGGAATTAATATACATATTTTTCTATTTTATTTTCTTGTTAGATTTTTTCTTTTTTCTTTCTCATAAGGTAGCAAAAAGGATGTTTTGAAGTTCTTAATGAAATTCTCTTCTTTTTATTATTGTATTTTTTTGTTGGGGAAATGTCAGATTTGTTAGAACATTGAAAAAATTTCTTTGTGATAATCCTGCCAAGGTCATCTTTGCTATTCATTCTTTCAGGATTCAATAGAATATAGCACCAGCAATCACCTAATGTTGATGTAATGGACTTACCCATAACCCTCAAAAATGCTACTTTTGCCAAATTAAGAAATAAAAATTTTGTCAAATTTTGAGACAAAAATTTCATGCCTTGTGCTTATAGTAGAAAGATTATTATTATTATTATTATTAATATTATTAGTTTTATTATTATTGTTATTATTATTATTATTATTATTATTATTATTATTATTACTATTATTATTATTATTATTGTTCTTATCGCTGTTGTTGTTGTTGCTATTATTATTATTATTATGGTTATTATTATTATTCAGTGAGAGAGCAGTGCATGTCATCAAAATGACACAGAGGTAAAATGTACAAAGCACAATACTCCCATCATGACTACCCATCTGATAGGGTACACTAAGCACAGGCATCACAACCATATGTGAGCGACATGGTGATCTCATATCAAGATAAACAGCGCATGAGCCTGCAGGTGGGGGCCCACTTAGAATTTTCTTCAGGTTGAGTAGCCCATCCTGCTCAAAAGGTCTCTGAATAAGGGTTGTTTAAGGATGTTGACCGAAACACCCATGTTTCCAAAGGTGACTTATCCAAACTCCAAAGAATTCTTCTCAACACATGGCTATGATGCTCCCCCACTACTTCTGCTCATGATCAGAGATGCACTTATCGTCAGCCATTAAGGGACATGCCCAACTAGTCAAGGTCAAACAACTGACAAGCAAGTCTGTGGTATTGAGCAGAATATTTGCTGTAGCCCATCTTTTATATCAAGACAAAACACTATGCTTGATAACACTTCCAATCAGTGAAGATGAGAAGCCATGAGAGCTAGTGCCTGATATTGCATCAGGGCATTTATTATCATTATTATTATCATTATTATTCAGTAGTTTTATTTTTATAGCGTGCTTTCACTTCACTACCGAGCGCAGCTATTATTATTATTATTATTATTATTATTATTATTATTATTATTATTATCATCATCATCATTAAGGCAGCAAGCTGGCAGAATTTTTGGCATATCAGGAAATAATGCTTAGCAGTATTTTGCCCATCTTCATGTTCTGCATTCAAATTCCACCATGGTTGACTTTGCTTTTCACCCTTTCAGGGATGATTAAAATAAGTACCAATTGAGTACTAGGATCAATGTAATCGACTTTACCCCACCGCCTCCAAACTGGCTTGCCTCGTGCCAAAATTTGAAACCATGGGGTGGCAAGCTGTTAGCAGAGTCGATTGCAGACTGGGAAAATGCTCAGCTGCATTTCATCTGTCTTCACGTTCTCAGTTCAAAATTTTGCTCATCCTTGCAGGGTCAATAAAACAAGTATCAGTTGAGTATTGGGGTCAATGCAATCGACTTACCTGCCTCCCCGGGCCTGCTGGCTTTGTACCAAAGTTTGAAGCCTTTATTATTAATAGTATTAGTATTACACTGTAAAGCAGTCTAGATGGAAAATGCAACATCTGTCAAATTGCAATATGGACCTCAGACACGTAGTAGTAGTAGTAGTAGTAATGTAAAGTAGCAGAGTCATGCCAACAAATAAGGTCCAGTTTGACAGTTTAACAGTTTCATATGCAGTTCGACAGTTTAACAGTTTTTGTTTAACAGTTCCTATGCAGTTTAACTGTTTTAGATGCAGTTTAACAGTTTTAAATGCAGTTTGACAGTTTTAAATGCAGTTTGACAGTTTTATATGAAATCTAACAGTTTGACAGTTTAATAGTTTTAGATGTAGTGTTATGTCATTTGAAGTGGAGATAATTATTTTTTTCCTTATACATATCATTTAGACTTAATTTTTTCTCTGAGTAACTTCTTCACAGTAACCTTCTTTATTATTTCTCCGAAATACTTGAAGAGTTTAACTTGTTCAAGCTTCTGTCCATTTACCTTTTTGTTTTATCATACTACTAACCATTTTCTTCATCTGATTTCCATTCATATTTAGGCCTTTCTTATCACTTTGCTCTTTTGAAACATCAAAAATTTCTTGTAGTTTCTCATTGCTGTTTGTCAGTAAAACTGTTCTTATCAGCATATATTGTTTATGTTCACTCCATTGACTATGAGTCTTTTGGTTTCATCTGATTCTATGACTATATTCTCACTATATGTATTAAATAGGTATCGTGATGACACACCTCCCTGTCTTATGCCTCTTTTGATCTCTGCTTGTTCTAACAATACTTGTTCCAGTATAACACTCAAATGATTTTGATGCCCTTTCCTTCTAAGGCAGCTTTTTCTAAAGAGGTGACGAGCTCCTTGTCATGTAAATAGTAAAACGCCTTGCCATAATCTATGAAGCAAGCAATTAGAATACATCATTTTGTCTTTGCATTTGCTTTCGTGCCATATATCCAGAAATATGGCCAAGCCTACACACACACACACACACACACACACACATATGCCTACTCTTTTGCTCTTTTACTTGTTTCAGTCTTTTGACTGTGGCCATGCTGGAGCACCACCTTTAGTCGAGCAAATCAACCCCAGGACTTATTCTTTGGAAGCCTAGTACTTATTCTATCGGTCACTTTTGCCGAACCACTAAGTTACAGGGATGTAAACACACCAGTATCGGTTGTCAAGCGATGTTGGGGGGACAAACACATACACACAAGCACACACACACACACACACACACACACACACACATACACACACATATATATATATACGACAGGCTTCTTTTCAGTTTCCGTCTACCAAATCCACTCACAAGGCTTTGGTCGGCCCGAGGCTATAGTAGAAGACACTTGCCCAAGATGTCATGCAGTGGGACTGAATCCGGAATCATGTGGTTGGTAAGCAAGCTACTTACCACACAGCCACTCCTATGCCTATATATATATATATTTTGCTTAAACATAGCAATGCTAATAACCTGGTGTTAGAAGTCAATATACATATACCTCAGAGAAAAAGCATTAGTCAAGTACAGAGTGTAATAAGAGACAATGGAACAAGGAATTATGTAAAGAATTTCATTAGGTTACATCTGTCAATTCTATAAGATGCAAAATGAATTCATAGTCGAGCACTTGTGTATCACCTTATGGCCTCATTAAAACTTCAGTATAGTACCGCCGGACTGGCCTTCATGCCGGTGGCACATAAAAAGCACCCACTACACTGTCGGAGTGGTTGGCATTAGGAAGGGCATCGAGCTGTAGAAAATCTGCCAAATCAGATTGGAGTCTGGTGTAGCCATCCGCTTCATCAGTCCCCAGTCAAATCGTCCAACCCATGCTAGCATGGAAAGCAGACGTTAAATGATGATGATGATGATGATGGTGATGATATGAAGGACTCTCTGATCATTAGATGATGTATAAGGGTTCAACAATTTCTTACCAAACAACCACACAGATGATTTGTTTATAGTGATCAAATGTTTGTATAGACATAAGCTCACTCCCACCATCAGATCAAGATTATATGTACAAGTGCAACCGGTGCCACATGCCAGATGACGAAATGAAGTGCTTTTCTCAAGAACACAATGCAATGCCTAGTCTGAGAATTGAACCCACGATCTCACAATCGTGAGTGCAACACCTTAACCACTAACCATGTGCCTTCACTATATATATATATATATATGTGTGTGTGTGTGTGTGTGTGTGTGTGTGTGTGTGTGTGTGTGTGTGTGTGTGTGTATGTGTGTGTGTGTGTATATATCAAAAATTTAGATGAGAGTTTTGACGCTAATATCCATTATTATTGAAGTTTATTACCTATGTCAACATTTCTGTATAAGGTTATATTTAACTGTCAATTCAAGTTAAATAAGTAAATTACCTTACACATCCTCAGGGTAAAAAGTAAAAAGTAAACACCAAAAATATAATCTCTAAGTCTGATTCATATTCAAATTCCTCCTTAAATAAAAGTCCGTCTAAGGGAGAAAACCCTCATAATATTATTAATTATAAACAATCAAGTATTACAAATTATTGATTCCTGGTAATAAATTCTAAACCAATGGAAATCTATATTATATTATCTCTAGAAACTTTAGTAAATAAACACAAATACAATTTTATTATTAGTGGTAAATTATACATTAATATACCCTGTCTTTAAACCTAATATTATACTATAATACCCGATCATACTGAAATTTATAATTTATTTAAACCAGAAAAATGTATGTCTAAGATAATGGCTACATCTGAAAGCATTGTATGTAAGTCTATGTATTAACTTACCCTTAAAGAATAATATAAAAAATAATTCTAGATTACACAACGAGCAATATCTCTTACCTTTGTCATAAGGGAAAGATTTCCCAATAATTGACCATTCTAACGAATATTGCTTTTTTTTGTTCCTTCAATTACCAAATGAATTTACTAAGACTAGTACTCGCTATTTTACTTCTATCTCTAAAGGTACTATAATGGTTAGATACTCTTCTACAGATTTGTCCTGAAGAACAACCCATGTATAGTCTAATCTCTGTCTGAGTCTTTGCCTTACATTGATAAACTATATTCTTCACTCTCACATTTGGGCCTTCAAACTTCAATCTTCTGGGGTTAATCTCTGTTACTGTAATCATAGTACGATTATTATCATTATTATTATTATTATTATTATTATTATTATTATTATTATTATTATTATTATTATTATTATTATTATTTATATCAGGGTTCTCATCACTATCCTCCCCAATTCCCTTTGATTTAAGTATTTTAAAATTATGAGCTGGAATTATTTGGGCTAAGTTCATAGTGTTTGAGAAACCAAACCTAATGCTCTGTGTATTAATAATTTTACCATAGTGTGAATTCTTTGGGAAATATCTACTTATCACCTCTCTAAACTGTGCAATCAAATTAGATTTAACATTTCTACCAAAAGGGTCTATGAACCATATATTATTATCTTTAGTGTTATCACAGTCATTAGTATAATTCTTAAAAATTTTTTAATTACCTGTTACATTTATGAATATCTCTGGGTTTACTTTCCTTATTTCCTCTTAGCTTATTCTTATACCTATTATTCTTATCTGTCTTAATGTTGTTACGATCAGGTTCAACATAGTAAACCTCTTCTTTGTATCCTGCCCTATTTAATGCCAAATTATAGGTTAGTAGAAGGTTTATGATATGGTCTATATGGCCAATGACAGCACTGCCTGACGGGCATCCATGCTAGTGGAATGTTAAGAGCTCCATCTGAGCATAATTGTTGCCAGGGCCACTGACTAACTCATGTGCTGGTGGCACATAAAAAGCACCATTCGAGCGTGATCATTACCAGTGTCGCCTGACTGGCACATGAAAAACAACATTCGAGAGAAGTCGTTGCCAGTGCCGCCTGACTGGCTCCTGTGCAAGTGGCATGTAAAAAGCATCCACTACACTCTCAGAGTAGTTGGCGTAAGGAAGGGCATCGAGCTGTAGATCAGATTGGAGCCTGGTGCAGCTATCGGGCTCGCCAGTCCTCAGTCAAACCTTCCAACCCATGCCAGCATGGAAAGTGGACATTAAGCGATGATTATAATGATGATGATGATGATGATGATGATGATGATGATGATGATGATGATATATATATATATATACATACATATAAATATATATATATATGTGTGTGTGTATATATATATATATATATATATATATGTATATACATAAATATATATATATATATACACACACACACACACACACACACACACACATATATATATATATATATATATATACATGCATATATAAATATATTATATATAGACAGATAGATAAGAGATAGATAGATAGATAGAGAGAGAGAGATAGAGAGACAGAGAGAGAGAAAACAGAGAGAGAGGGAGAGAAGCAGGGAGATAGTCACGCACACATATACACGCACAGGACTGGCTTTTTCTTAGTTTCTGGCTACCAGACCTGTATATAGGTCAGCCAGCAGTTATTGCAGAAGCCACTTGCCCCATGTGCCATGCAACCATGCTGTGAGACCAAACTTAGCACCACACAGATGCAAAGCAAACTTTGTAACCACAATATAAGTAAAGCATAATAAAATCAGATATATACGGTAATTTTCATACAATGAGTTGATGTGCAAAATATAAGATGTGTATGGTGGGGTTTCGATTTCAGAATTAATGGCTACAAAACTTCCAGAGTGAAATCTCACAATTGATCTCTCTCCTCCTTCTAAAAGCTATTAAATAAAGAGTCAGGAATCTATAAGAAATGGACTTAGTTGACAATTAATTTTACAGTCACAAATGTAAAAATAATATGAGTGAAGTTTATCAATCAGTTCTAAACTTGTGATTTTCTTATAAAAACATACTATGTAAAGAAATGCTAATTAAAGAAGTTGAAATATTCTAACATTATTATTAATTCAGCAATTATTCATCATCATAGATAGGGAGATTCATTAAAATTCAGCAATCGAGCCACAATTTGCTATCAAATGTAAATTAAATCGTTTTCCTATTGTTTACAGATAGAAATACGTAGGAAAATCAGGAATTAGAGAATCTCAAAGAATGTCAAATGTAAAGTTAAATTAGTTAAGAGTTTGAGAATAAATTTAGAAAAGATTACTTAGAAATAATAAATATATTGATAAATTTTCCTATTTCTCGTTACATATATACATACATCCTTATGTGTGTGTGTATATATATATATATATTCATGTATGTATGTATATATTTCATGCATACATATATGCACAAGAGTGCATATAC
>NC_142931.1:112971189-113018689 GCF_046866305.1 Octopus bimaculoides
TGCCACCACCACCACTTGATAACTGGTGCTGGTGTGTTTATATCCTTGCAACTTGGCATTTTGGCAAAAGAGACATATAGAAAATGTACCAGGCTTGAAAAAATAAGAACTGGGGTTGATATATTCAACTAAAAATTCTTTAAGGCAGTGCCCCAGAATGGTATCAGTGTTATGTGTGAAATGAGTAAGAAATAAAATATTAAAAATATATATATGCATATCCTTTTATGCATGTATACAAGCATTTTAGATTTGTGTGGTTGTCTATTTCTAGTAAATGAGACATCTATGCTAAATAGTTAATTTGTTGTTAACCTATTTTACTTCAAATTACACACAAATTCTCCTCGGCTTAGTACCTATGTAACTGATAACTATTTGCTCTTATGACCAGCCACTTACAAATGTTCAGAAAATAAATTAGGGAAATGAAATGGTTTAGTTATCAAGTGATCAACAAGGGATTGTCTACAAATGGCAAAATTCTTTTGTATTTTGAAGGCCATATACAAAAATATTACCTATAGTTCTACTTACAATTTAAAGCTAAGAGTAAAAGTATTTTGGTAACATTGAAGTGATGAATAAGTGATGACTACAAATAGTACTTTGAAACAAGCAATAGATGATTGAATTGCATCCAAAGAAGCACAAACTAAATGTCTCTGGGGACAATATTAAAGAAAAATATAAAGTAAAGTTGCAGTGAGCAAATTAAAGAGAGAAATTAGTTGTGGCTATATTTTTTCGTTTAGCACCAAATTAATTCCAATTGAGCAGACCAAACTTGATCAAAGACATTCCACCAATGACCACCAATTTTTAGAGTTATGTAGGGCTACAATATTCTATGTGTACTTTCCTTCCATATGGTTGTTATTTCTTGTGAGCCAAGTGACTCCATAGAAGATCTCTCCTCACAAAGAATTTATAAACAATATTGTTGACTGCATACGATAATGTATAAAAATAGAAGATAAAATGGAGTGTATCACATAGTACTGTACATGCCAATAATGTATATAAAATACTACAAGATCTCACTCTACAAACAGAAGCAGGTACAGATAGTTCTTCATGCTATACTCTTTACTCTCTTTTACTTGTTTCAGTCTTTTGACTGTGGCCATGCTGGAGCACCGCCTTTAATCGAGCAAATCGACCCCAGGACTTATTTTTTCGAAGCCTAGTACTTATTCTATTGGTCTCTTTTGCCGAACCGCTAGGTTACGGGGACGTAAACAGACCAGCATCGGTTGTCAAGTGATGTTGGGGGTGGGGTGTATAAACACAGACACACAAACACATACACACATACATAAATATATATATATATATATATATATATATATATATATATATATATATATATATATATACAACGGGCTTATACAATGGGCTTCTTTCAGTTTCCGTCTACCAAATCCACTTACAAGGCTTTAGTCGGCCCAAGGCTATAGTAGAAGATTTTTGCCCAAGATGCCACGCAGTGGAACTGAACCCGGAACCATGCAGTTGGTAAGCAAGCTACTTATAACACAGCCACTCCTACACCTATACCCACATCAATTTACAACCATTTGGCCAGAATGGAAATAGATGATGATTCAAAGAGAATCTTTTCTGCTATGAGCACGAGGCCTGGAATTTTGGAGGGAGGGGGGCCAGCTGATGCCATCAAGCCCAGTACACATCTAGTACTTTATTTTGTCAACTCTGAAAAGATGAAGGGCAAAGTCAACTTCAGTGGCATTTAAACTAAGAATGTAAAGAGAAACAAAATGTCACTTGGCATTCTGTTCAGCGTACAAATGTACATCAAAAGGATTACAGATCTTTCCAAAGCCACAGGTTCATAAGGCTAGTTTCCTGGATTCCATGGTATATATATTCTCTCCCGGATGGGCCACTGGTCCATCACCGGAATACTCATTTTTGACAGCAGAGTAGACTGGGGCAACATGAAATGAAGGTTTTTGCTCAAGAACATAAGGCATCGTCTAATCCAGGAATTGAAACCACAATCATACAATAATGATTGTATTTCCCTTAACCACTAAGTCATTTGCCTCCATGTATATACAAACGATTTTGAAGTCTGAAATCGAAATCAAACCAAATCTGACGACTGGCACACATGCCAAGCTCTCCTTCATTGGACACTAAACTCTGCTTGCGAAGACCTGTTGGGGCAAATGAAATCGAAATTGAACCATACTCGATGACTGGTCACTGCACCAGTGAAGCATTAACAGCACTGTCGAGCGTGTTCATTGCCAGATCAGCTGTTTGGCTTCCATGCTAGTGGCCCGTAAATAGCACCATTAGACCGTAATCATTACCAGCGTTGCCTTCTAGCACTTGTGCTGGTGGCACGTTAGAAAATCATTCGAGCAAGGTCGTTGCCAGTGCCGCTGGACTGGCTCCCCTGCAGGTGGCACGTAAAAAACACCTTTTTGAGCGTGGCCGTTGCCAGTACTGTGTGACTGGCCTTCATGCCAGCGGCACATAAAAGCACCCACTACACTCTCCGAGTGGTTGGCATCAGGAAGGGCATCCAGCTGTAGAAACTCTGCCAGATCAGATTGGAGCCTGGTGCAGCCTTCTGTCTTGCCAGTCCTCAGTCAAATCGTCCAACCCATACTAGCATGGAAAGCAGACGTTAAACGATGATGATGATGATGATGATGATGATTAATGTTACACCTGAATAGTGATACATATACACTGCTAGAGGGTTGATCTGAGCTTTTCCAAATTTATGTGCATTAATGTACACCCTATGTTGTGACACATACACACAGCTAGATTGTTAATCTGAGCCGTTGAGTATTTAGATACCTGGATGTTACTTCTACACATGCACAACCAGTTTAACCCATCTGTTATTTTTGAGAATCTCGGAACCTAAATCTTTTGTTACCACATTTTGTTTGAAGTACTCTTTTACTTTTTTACTTGTTTCAGTCATTTGACTGTGGCCATGCTGGAGCACCGCCTTTAGTCAAGCAAATCGACCCCAGGACTTATCCTTTGTAAGCCTAGTACTTATTCTATTGGTCTCTTTTGCCAAACCACTAAATTACAGGGATGTTAACACACCACCATCGGTTGTCAAGCGATGTTGGGGGAACAAACACAGACACACATAGATACACACATATATATATATACATATACATATATACGATGGGCTTCTTTCAGTTTCTGTCTACCAAATCCACTCACAAGGCTTTAGTCGGCCCGAGGCTATAGTAGAAGACACTTGCCCAAGGTGCCACACAGTGGGACTGAACCTGGAACCATGTGGTTGATAAGTAAGCTACTTACCACACAGCCACTCCTGTACAGTAACCTTGTTCCAATTAGTTTCTAAAATAATACAGAAAATAATGAAATAATTTTACCAGATTAATAAAACTGAAGATTGAAACAAATTAACATGACATTTTTAGATTAGATTTTAATTTAGATCTCTTTGAAGTTGAATGTTTATTTCTTCGAACCAAGGGTGTCCTCCAGTAGATAGGCATCCAAAGTGTTAATGATGGCATGCAATGTGATTCTGGTGAAAAGCCATAAATGGCCAGCCACATGAAAGCCTCACTACATGGTCTTATTCTTTGCTAGAAATAGCAACCAAATCTCTCAAATTATGATGTACCATTAAAAAAAAAGGCTACGTTGGATTATTTGGCTCAAAAACTTGTCAGAAGGGTCAAAGCTGGGATACCTTAGATCAAATATTTGGTCATTAAACTGAATGAAAAATTATACAATCATTAAAACAATAATAAAAACAACAATAACAACAACACAGTCATTTCTGTTTTTTTGGTATACCCACACACATGCGCACACATACATGTACATGTATGTATATATACACATATAGATGTTTCTATGCACATGCCACCAGGGATATCCCGGAAACAGCTGTAAGACATTAATTACTTCTACTTTTCCATTTTTGATTCATCTTACTCTAATTAAATATTCTAAAGGACCTGAGATACTCATCCTGCCCTGGTTTTGTTTTCCTTTTCCTTTAATATATATATATATTCTTTTATTCTTTTACTTGTTTCAGTCATTTGATTGAGGCCATGCGGGAGCAGCGCCTTTAGTCGAGCAAATTGACTCCAGGACTTATTCTTTGTAAGCCTAGTACTTATTCTATCAGTCTCTTTTACGGAACTGCTAAGTTATGAGGAGGTAAACACACCAGCATCAGTTGCCAAGCAATGTTGCATATGACAAACACAGACACACTAACACACATGCATACACACACACACACATATTTATATGACAGGCTTGTTTCAGTTTCCATCTGCCAAATCTACGCACAAGGTGTTGGTCGGCCCGAGGCTGTAGTAGAAGACAATTGCCCAAGGTGCCATGCAGTGGGACTGAACCTGGAACCATGTGATTGGTAAGCAAGCTATATATATATATATATATATATACACACACTCACACACATATATAAATATATATGTATATCTATCTATCTCTCTATACCTATATATATTCTTTTATTTTCTTTTATTCTTTTGTGGCCATGCTGAGGCACTGCCTCTTAGTCAAAAAATTGCCCCCAGGACATATTCTTTGTATGCCTGGTGCTTATTTTATTGGTATCTTCAGCCAAACTGCTAAATTACAAGGATGTAAACACACCAACATCAGTTGCCAAGTGACGGTGGTGAGGGATAAACACTGGCACAAACACATGCACATAAATATATACATATGTATACGACGGGCTTCTTTCAGTTTCCTTCTATCAAATCCACTCACAAGGCTTTGGTCAGCCCAAGGCTATAGTAGAAGACACTTGCCCAAGGTGCCACACAGTGGGAATGAACCCGGAGCCAAGTGGTTGGTAAGCAAGCTACTTACCACACAGCCACTCCTGCCCCTATATTATATATATATGACCTAAGGCAAACAGTTATGTTGTGATATTAATGCCTTTCTCAATGAGAGATTTGCAAGTATTGGAGAAGTAAAATAAAAGAGGAATCAAAATTCACATCATTCTTCAGAATTCCTCTCACCCCGCCAACTACAACAACAGCCACAGCAACAATGGTAAGCATCAAGATATTAAGTTAAAAAGTCAGAAAGACAAATACAACCTCGAAGAACTAAATTAATAAGTGAAAATAAAAAAAGTATTACTATAAAAGAAAAAAAAACAAATGCAAAGACAAATTAGAAATACAAGGAAACAAAAATGAATATTACTTGGGAAAAAAAAGGTATAGGAACAGAAATAATAAAAAAAAACAATAATAATAATAATAATAATAATAATAATAAAGAAGGGGAGAGAATATAGAGATATAAACAAAAGTAACACTCATCTGTTGGATTGAATAAAATGACAGGTGTTGAATATTAATCAATGGTGCACATGTAGTTTACTACGTAAGTATATATATATATATATATATATATGTATATATGTCTATGCATGTGTATACATACATGCATACATATATCTATATCTATATCTGTATGTGTGTGTGTGTGTGTGTGTGTGTGTATGCATGCATATATATATATATATATATATATATATGTATGTATGTATGTATGCATATATAAATACATATATATGTATATATTTAAATATATATAAACATATATATATATATATATATATACACACACACACACACACACACACACACACATATATAT
The DNA here is from genome assembly GCF_046866305.1 of Octopus bimaculoides. NCBI lineage: Eukaryota > Metazoa > Mollusca > Cephalopoda > Octopoda > Octopodidae > Octopus > Octopus bimaculoides. The sequence continues at coordinate 112,976,902 of NC_142931.1, forward strand.
ATATATGTATATATATATGTATATATGTGTGTATGTATTTATATACACACATACACCTATTTATCAGCACGCTTATTTTTTTAGGGTTTTTTTTTATCTCCTATCACTTTTGTTTATTTAATTTGTTTTTGCTTATTTTTTGCTTTTCATTTGCTTCTTTTTTTTTTGCCTTTGTTTTTTGCTTTATTTTGCAGTATGTGTTCAGCCCAAAGAGGTGACTTTCAATCATCTCAAATATACTATTAGCATAATGTAAGTATTAGTTATAAGTTGATTCGCGGAATCTCAGCAACGGTTTTTCCCCCGAACCTGATATAGTAACGGCAGGAATTAAACTGAACACTAAGGAATCTGATTAAAGAAAAATCAATGCACCCATCTTTCTTGTTCTTCAATTTAGTCTTGTTTTATCTTTTCCTATCTTCTTTCTTCCTTTCTGTATCTTCAGCGTCTCTGTATAGTATACTATTTTTTGGTCTTCATATACATGTACATACATACATACATACATATATATGTATGTATGTATGTATGTATGTATGTATGTATGTATGTATCTATGTATGTACACACACACACATAAATATATACATATATGCATATATACATATATATGTATATATACATATATACGAATATATATATATGTATATACATATATATATACATATATGTATATATACATATATATATATCTACATACATATATGCATATATACATATATATATATATATATATATATATATATGCATACATATATATATATATATATACAAATTCATATATATATAAATACATATATATACATACCTACACACACACACATATACACACACCATATATATTGTGTCATTATTTCTGCTTCGTTCTTCTGTTTCATCCGAATTCTTCCTTTTTTACCTATTTTTTGTTTCCGCATGCGTGTGTGTGTGCGTGTGTGTGTGTGTGTGTGTGTGTGTGTGTGTGTGTGTGTGTGTCTTGATTCCTTTCTCATCCTTTTTTCACAATTTTCTTTTGCTTCTGTTTTTGCATGTCTTTTGCTTCTTTCTTTCAGAGTTTTTATTATTATCATTTTCTTTATTGTTTTCTATATTTGTCATTCATGAGGAATTGGATATTTAGGATTAGCAGAGTTGGATGTTTCAGTGTTCATGCCTTTCCCTAAATACATTACCATGATGCAGTGAAGACCTTACACTTACCATCAAAAATTTAATGATCGTGATGACTATCATTAACAGAAGACCACACCACATGTCTACGGTTACTGCAATCAGTTAAAAGTCTGCAGAATAAGATTTGTAATTCTTTTCCCAATCTCTTTCATCAATGATAGGTGAAGTTAACTGAAGTTAAATTTGAACACAAAATGTAAAGTACGAAACTAGATATTATGAAAGCATGCATACACATATATGCACACATACATACATGCTTGGACTTTCAGAAAGAAAAAAAATCAAGCAGCTGATTCGCACATTGCAAATACAGTCTGCAAGTGGAACGGTAAAATTATGCAAGACTTTTCTCAGGTTTAAAATGTGACATTGTTTTTGTTGTCTACATTCCAAAGATGGAGCTCTGACTTTTTGTTAGAAACTAGTTCCTTCTTCAGAGGAAGAATTTAAATGATTATATACAGAGGAGACATATCAGGTCATCTCATAAGTTCTGTCCAATTTTACCTTTTTTAGAATTGAATGAAATTTAATAGTATTTTAGAATGTCTAATGGAATTAAAAAATATTTTTATGCATTTGAGTACATTTAAACTAATTAAATATTATTTTACAGAATAATAGAATTAAAATTTCTTTGATTAAAACCCTTTCTAACATGGAAGTATCCAAAGAGCATTTCAGGCACATAATGCTTTATGAGTACAGAAAAGGAAACTCTGCAGCCAAAGCGACTCAAAACATACACTCAGTTTATGGGAAAGAATGCTTGAATGAAAGAACTTGCAGTTGTTGGTTTTCAATATTCAGATGTGGAGATTTCAGCCTTGAAGATGAAGATCGAACAGGATGTCCAGTTGAGTTTGATGATGAGCTCTTTGAGGCAATACTTGAAGGTAATCCAGCATTATCAGTTGAAGAATTGGCAATAAAGCTTAGTTCAAACCATACAACTGTTCATCGTCATCTTCAACAATTTGGAAAGGTTCCTAAACTTGGAAAATGGGTGCCTCACGAATTGTCCGAAAGCAACCGCAAAATTCCGAGTTGACATCTGCTCTTCTCTCCATTCTCACAAACTCATTTCACCCTTTTTGGATAGACTTGTGACTGGTGACAAAAAATGGGTCTTCTATCGAAATGTTAAATGTCGTAAACACTGGCTTGATAAAAGGGAAAAAGCTCAACCACAACCGAAAAGGAAACTTCATGGAGAAAAGGTTCTTCTCTCTATCTGGTGGGATTGCAAAGTAATTTGCTTTGAATTGTTACCACCTAATGCAACAATCAATGCTCAAATCTACTGTCAGCAATTAGAGTGTTTGAACCAAGCTTTGAAGAAAAAAAAGACCCGCTTTAGTGAATTTGAAAGGAGTGATGTTTCATCAGGACAATGCGCAACCCCACACTGCAAAGATCACATCACAGAAGATCAAAGAGCTTGGTTAGGAAAAAAATTTCTCATCCACCTTATTCTCCCAACTTTCTCCCCTTCAGACTACCATTTGTTTCATAGTTTACAGAATCAATTAGGGGACATAACTTTCGCAAGCCAGAAGGAGGTCGAAACTGACATTTCAGAGTCCTTAGCTTTGAAACCAAGAGTTTTACTTTGATGGGATTAAAAAGCTTGTAAATAGATGGAAGGAAGTCAAAATCTGACAGCATGGACTCAGCATAGTTGGAAAACTAAGGATATGGCTGCATGACTTTCTGAAAGGTAAGAGTCAGTGTTACCAGCAATGCTCTTTCAAAAGAGACATTAGAGGAATCGGTCAAGGAAGCTTACTAGGACAACTACTGTTTGTGGTCAATCTCTCAGACTATTTTAATCATGCAATCAGTGACTCACAGTAGCTATATAGAGTAGCACAGGTAGCCAAGAACCTCAAAACTACAGAAAGACCTGAATACAGTATATATAGATGGATTGAAGAACATGACATGCAAATTCAATACTGGAAATTTTCCCCAAGCTAGACAGAATCAGGTGGTATCACATAAGTCACAAGTGATGCATGATCTGGGAATCCATATAAGCAATGAAATATCGTTTTAAGTGAATATTACTAAAATGGAAACAATTTGCCATTGACTTCTGAGATCATCAAGAACAGAGAAAAAGGAATTCATATTGATCCTGTGTTGAACATTGTGTCTAGTTGTCAAAAGGTTCTATGTCCTAGAGAAAAGATGTGAAAGATATGCAGTGATAGACATACATACATACATACATACATACATACATACATACATACATACATACACATGTACGTACATACATAAATACATATAAACAAATTCATATTTGTTTTCTAGAAGTGGTGAATGACAAGAAATTAATATTTTGAACACAATAATAATACCCATTTTTTTGTTATTTTCATGGCAATACTGCATTTGATATATTACTTTCTTGTTTATATAATACGATATGCACATCCATCCATCCATCCATACATACATACATACATAAATACATACATACATGCATGCAAAAATACCCTGTTGTTGATGTTGAAATTCTAATGAAGGAACCTTGGATCTAGGTTAGAACCGATTCTTTTTCTATTGGCAAGAAATCTTGAGATAAACTGAATAATGGCATACATACATATAATGGACTCTCCTATTGAAAACGATGTATTAGTGTTCAACATTTGCTGAATGACTTGCACAAGTGATTTGGTTATAGTTATCAAAATTATGTGCTGTACATTAACTTACTCCCTCCATCAAATTGATGTCGCCTGAATAGGTGTGCGGTGTACCATGCCTCAGGTGTTGAAGTGATTGCAGCGCAATGCGAGATGAAGTGTTTGGCTTAAGAACACAATGCAGAACTGGTCTAACACTTTAACCACAAGACCATACATTCCCTCTCTCTCTCTCTCTCTCTCACACACACACACACACATGTTTCTGTGTGTCTGTGTTGTGGAGGGTCTACTACCTAAGTAGATGGCATTGCATAATTACAGATGTCACAATTGCTTCATCTAAAACGATGGTTCTCAACAAGAGTCCACATGACGCTTGGAGACCCATACAAGATTTTGTTGCTGTTAAATTTCATGTGCAATAAATTGGTTATACTTCTACAAAAATATTTTAACAATATAGACACAGAAGTGGCTGTGCGGTAAGTAGCTTGCTTACCAACCACATGGTTCCGGGTTCAGTCCCACTGCGTGGCACTTTGGGCAAGTGTCTTCTGCTATACCCTCGATGGTGGTGTGTTTACGTCCCCGTAACTTAGCAGTTCGCCAAAAAGAGATCGATAGAATAAGTACTAGGCTTACAAAGAATAAGTCATGGGGTCGATTTGCTCGACTAAAGGCGGTGCTCCAGCATGGCCACAGTCAAATGACTGAAACGAGTAAAAGAATATTTTATACAATTCCTAATATTTAATTATAAAAATATGATAGGAATTTTTTTACATTGATTGGTAATGAGGGCCCACCTAAGTAAAATAGCAATTTAAAGATAAAAAAAGGGTTGCAAAGCATTGATCTAGAAAAGGAGCCAGATACTGTAACAATTTAGGATTCTAGGGCCCACAGACTTATAATATTTTGCCAAAAGGGCCTGAGAGGTCTATGAGACATAAATTCGGATAAATTGAATGAAACACTACAGTATACTCATACACTACAGTAAAATGTCCAAATGAGAGCAGTGTTATCCAACATTTGCTTTCTGCAACATTAGGCATAGAGTAAGGGCTGTGAAAATGAAATAAGATAAACTAATGACCATATGAACTGAAATGCTCCAGCAGAGCCATAACCTCTGGTTATATAATAGTATGTATGCTTGTGTTTATGTTTGTGTCTGCATGTGTGTATGTATAGTATATATACATACATGTACATATACATATATATATATATATATATATATGTGTGAATGTGTGAATATATATGTATGTGTGAGCGTGTGTACATATATATATGAATGTACATATATGCATACAAATGTATATATGCATATATGTGTGTATATATATATATATATATATATATATATATATATATACATAAATGCATGTATACACTCACAAATGTATAATGCATATATATATGTATATATATACATACATATATATATATATATATATATATATATATATATATATATATATATATATATATATATATATATATATATATATATATATATCAATATATTTACATATATATCCATATGCACACACAACATGCAAGACATTTGCTCTGTTGCTTCACCATGCTACTGACTTTCTTTTTGAGGAACAAAAAAGCAAATAACAACAACAACAACAACAGCAAGAATATTGAATACAAATGTATTTTTAAAAATACAACGAAAACAACAACAAAAAAGTGGCATTGCTGCCTCTTAGCGAAATAGAGGTAAAATATTGCAAAGATTAGATTTTTCATATATTCAACTGAAAATGCATTTTCTATTTGTAAACATTAATGTTAAACAACCAGCCATTATTTGTATTATATCAGCAAACTCACACACACACACACACACACGCACACTCATAGACACATACTTACACTCAGTCATATGCATTCTCTATTTTCTTTGCCTCTTCCAAACACATGCACCCATCTGTAAATATGCTTGTAAGTGTCAAGACACTTTTCTTTAAGAATGTATGTGCATGTTTGTATGTGTGTATATATATAGATACATACATGGACAATGAACTTTCAATTATGATGATGATGATATATTTATAAATATATATATATATATATATATATATATATACACACTCATATGTACATAGATATAATATATATATACACATATATATAATGTGTATATATGTAATCTATACAATATAAATATACATGTAAATATGTGTATATGTGTGTGTATATATACATATATGTTTATACATATATACATACATATTTATAATATATATATATATAAGTATATAAGTATATATGTATATATGTGTGCATGTATACATATATATATTATATATATATATGTATACATATATATATATATTTGTATATATTTGTTGATATATATATATATATATATATAATGTTATACATATATGTTTATATATATACACTCACACATAAATCATTTTGATAAGTAAAAATAAAATAGTCTTGAAAATAGAGGCACATGCACACATATGCATGTGTGCGCACATACACACACACACACACACACACACACACACATGCATACTGATTTATACACAGATCTAATAAACACTTCATATTCCAAAATACATGCATGCACACACACACACAAAATACCCCACACATGTACATATGTATGTATATATATTTATCTTACCAAATACGATATAAATCTTATATAAATTTGTATATATGGTTCCAAGGCTGATGCTGGCATTTCGCATGGTTTTCTCATTATTGTAGCAGTTGTTTTTTTTTATATTTTATTGTTTTGCCATTGTTGTTGTTGCTGTGGTGTTATTTTTAGTCATCACTGCAGTTGATTTTGTAATTTATTTATTTTTATAAATTTATTATTATTCTTTCATTCTTTTACTTGTTTCAGTCTTTTGACTGTGGCCATGTTGAAGCACTGCCTTTAGTTGAATACATTGAGCCCGGGACTCATTCTTTGTAATCCTAGTACTTATTCTATCAGTCTCTTTTTTGAACTGCTGAGTTACAGGGAGGTAAAAACACCAATATTAGTTGTCAAGCGATGGTGGGTGGACGAACACAGACACACAAATACATACATATACATACACACACACACACACACACACACACACACACACACACACACACACACACATATATATATATATATATATATATACTTTATTTAAAAGCAGTAGAAATATAACAAAAGACTGTTCACGTTCCCGAAATTTGAAACCATTATTTTCAACTCTTTTTAAGCTGGTAAAATTGTTAGCAGGCCAGGAATAATGCCTAGAGGTATCTCATTCATCATGTCCCGAGTTCAAATACCACCAAAGCCAACTTTACTTTACAAACTTATGGGGTTGATAAAATAGGTATCAGTAGAATCACTGGGGAAGGAAGAAGGGGTCGATGTAATCAACTTATACCCACCCACCTAAAATTGCTGGCCTTGTGCCAGAATTTGAATCCAGTAATTTTAACTCTCTTTGCGGTAGGGAACTGGCAGACTTATTAGCATGCCGAGCAAAAAGCCTGGCAGCAATTCCTTCGTCTTCAAGTTCTGAGTTCAAATACCACCAGGATCAGTTTCACCTTTCATCCTTTCAGGGCTGATAAAATACACTGTGAGGGGTGGGGGGTGGGGGGTCAGTGTAATCAACTTGTAACACTTACCTCTCCTAAAATTGCTGGCTTTGTGGCAAAATTTAAAAACCAATATTTTGAAAAATTTTATCTACTAATATTTTTCTGAGATATTTTTCCACATATTTTCAATTATATTCCTTTTGTTATTATCTATAATTTTATTCTCATCTCCCATCCAGAACCTTTTCTCATACCTCATTCCACTCCATCTCATTCAGCCTCCCTCCATTCTTCTATCTTACCTTTCGAGAAAATGATTTTCCTACATAGTCATTTTCCTTCAAATTTCACTACCATTTCTGTTTAAATGTGGCAAAGCTCTTCCCAATATAAACCAATAATCAGAGATTAGTTCCGCAGAGCACCCAAAGAATGGTAAGCAGTTGACAAGTCTGATAAAAGCCTTCTAATCAGAGAATTTGTCAGGCAGATTTATCAGAAATAGTTTGCGTCTTATGGTATGTATCGTGCTGGATAAAAGTTGACAATAATAGCAATAAGAAATATTATTAAAGATGATGATGATGACGACAACGACAATGATGACGATAACGACAGGGATGACGATGATGATAAGGATGATGACAACAACGATGATGATGATGATGATGATGATGATATATGATGATGATGATGATGATGATGATGATGATGATGTGGATGCGGATGTTAGTTAGCGATTACAATGATGCTGACAACAACGATGACAATGATGATCAAATAAGAGGAGGCAGAGGAGGAGGAGAAGGAAGGGGAGTAGTAGGAGGATGTTAATTCTTTGAAATACATGTTAGTTATTTATGAATATACACATGCATGTATACAAATGCACATAAATACCTATACCCATGTGTGTGTGTGTGTATACATACATGCATGGCAGTATGCATGCATACTATGTATATACACACACACACACACACATATATATATATATATATGTGCATACATACAGATAAATAGATAGATAGATAGATATACATACATATACATACTTATTAGCTGTACATATAAATAACTATATTTACAGAAATGCAAGCAGAAATATGTACGGGTGTGTGTTTGTGTGTGTGTTGGTGGTGGGGTGATCAACACTAAAGATTATGGAAATAATTTACATTAAAGATCTATTCTGGGACCTGAACTTGATGCATCCCTTCTAAAATATTCTCTAAACATAGCTGGCTCATCGGTAGAGAGCCTGTTTCAATCCTCTCTGAATACTTCAGAATTATCAAAATGGGAATTTTAAGTATATGGTCACAGCAAAACTTCTGCAGGAAAATCCATGTAATTGAATGTGAAAATTTACATTTAAATTACATTTTCAGCTTCTTCGTTAAATTTCATTCTTATGGCATCTTCATCTCATTAACCCCCCCCCCCTCACACACACACCACAAATTTTTTCTGTCACATTCAGAATGATTGACCTTATGTTGAAGGAAGCTTATATCTGAATTCTTTAGAATGGGATTGAAACTTTAATATTCCCTTGTATATTACTCTTTTACTTGCTTCAGTCATTTGACTGTGGCCATGCTGGAGCACCGCTTTTAGTCGAGCAAGTCAACCCCGGGACTTATTCTTTGTAAGCCTAGTAGTTATTCTATCGATCTCTTTTTGCCAAACCTCTAAGTGTCGGGGACATAAGCACACCAGCATCGGTTGTCAAGCAATGCTAGGGGGACAAACACAGACACACAAATACACATATATATACATATATACGACGGGCTTCCTTCAGTTTCCGTCTACCAAATCCACTCACAAGGCTTTGGTCAGCCCGAGACTATAGTAGAAGACACTTGCTCAAGGTGCCACGCAGTGGGACTGAACCCAGAACCATGTGGTTGGTAAGCAAGCTACTTACCACACTCCTGCACCTATTAGAAAGAATGAATGCCTAAATATTTGTTGTTGCCTAGCCCTAGTCCCTTTCTAATTGAACAGGCTTAAAACAAAACCTGATATTCCATCAATGACCATCCTGTCATTTTTCTCTTTCTTCTTTATTTTTTTATTCTTTTTTTGATGTGCAGGGAATCCAGAACCACATTGGGCCAAAGTGATCCTTTTGTTTGCTTAAATGTTGGGATGTGATTTGGGAATGGAAATGTCTTTGTATATATGTATTTGAGAATGTTTCTTATATCTCTTTTACTCTTTACTCTTTAACTTGTTTCAGTCATTTGACTGCGGCCATGCTGGAGCACTACCTTTTAATTGAGCAAATCGACCCCAGGACTTATTCTTTGGAAGCCTAGTACTTATTCTATCGGTCTCTTTTGCCGAACCGCTAAGTTACGGGAACGTAAACACACCAGCATCGGTTGTCAAGCGGTGTTGGGGGGACAAACACAGACACACAAACATATGCACATACATACATACATATATATATATATATATATATATATATATATATATATATATATACATGTATACGACGAGTTTCTTTCAGTTTCTGTCTACCAAATCCACTCACAAGGCTTTGGTCGGCCCGAGGCTATAGTAGAAGACACGTGCCCAAGGTGTCACGCAGTGGGAATGAATGTGGAACCATGTGGTTGGTAAGCAAGCTACTTACCACACAGCCACTCCTGCACCTATAATATGTGTATGCAATTATGTATGCATGTATTTATTTCAAGATTTCTTGCCAACAGACAAAAAGCTGGTTTCTAACCTAGATCCAAGGCTCCTTCATTGGATTCTCAACAACTCCAACAGTGTATTTTTGAATATACAAATTTAACCAAAAGTAACCTTACAGTAAATCAAAACCATTCAATTCCAAGTTTAAAACAAAAAGTTATTTTTTATGAGACTTCGCTCATAAATAGACAAATGTTGGGAAAAAATGGTGATTTTAACTCACAGCATTCAATTATTAAACATTCATAGTTGAAATAAATAAACAAAATTGAATGTCAAGTATTTATGGAATTTTGATTTACTGTCGGGCGACTTTTACCCAACCCTGTATGTATATATGCAGATTTGTATGGTTTGTTTTATGTGTATATTCATGTATTCTCATGCATATAAAGTAATCACTCGCCATATGGCAGTTCACCTATCACACCCTCAGTACATTGCAGATTTTTGGGGCTAATATATGTAAATTTATATTACGGACTCCTCAGTATATTGTGGGTTTCTGTGGCTGATAGATATTTATATTTTTTTAGATTTTAATTATTTCTGTGGTAAAATATGCATTTTCATGCCTAAAAATTATCCTGCACTGTATAGCATTAATTAAAATATATTAAAAGAAAATACGTAGTGTACCGTAGATGAATAAACAAAGAATTTCAAATACTGTATGGAAAATAAAACTCATGGGGCAAGTGTGTGGTGTTGTTTTGCATTTATAATAAAATGAATATATACAAAGTATAAAAATAATAATAGTTGAAGGATTACTGTAGTTACATATCTAGACAAGGTCATATATACTAAGATGATAAACTTCTGGAAAGTTTTACAGATTTTTACAGTTCCAGTGATGGCTTGGATCAGTAGTCTTCGAATTAGCTTTCTCCTTTCTGGTTTTGAAAAAATGGTATCTCAAAAATGGTATCTCGGCAGTGTGTTACATATCACAATGCCCCAATAATTACAGATATAAACCTAGCATGTATGCATGTATATATGCATGTATGTATGCATGCATGCATGTATATATGTATGTATGTATGTATGTATGTATGTATGTGTGTGTGTGTGTGTGTGTGTATGTTTGTATGTATGTACTGGGTATGACATTAAACTGTATTTGGTGATGAAGCTCCAGTTCAGGAGTTGTGGGGAGTGTGCAGGCACTCTTTAATTACCCTTATTCTCATATCTTAGCTCTGTATTTAAGAGATGAGGAATTATGTGCATTATTTACATTATTTACATTTGACGGATATCTGTCCTCATCTTGTTTGTTGTTAACACAACGTTTCTGCTGATATACCCTCAGCCTTCTTCAGGTGTCTTGGGGAAATTTCGAACCTGGGTTCTCATTCCTAAGGTATTTTTCGATGTTATTATCATTATTATTATTATTATTATTATTATTCAGGTCACTGCTTGGAATCGAACTTGGAATTTTGGGGTTAGTAGCCCGCACTCTTAACCACTACGCCATATGCAGACTGCATGTTGTATCACTGCAAAACTACTGCACATACAGACAGTTCACACTGGCCCTTCCCTGAGAAAAGCTCTGTCCAAGAACAACACCTCTGAAGAGTGCACATTGTCGAACTGCCCCATCAATGACCCTGAATTGTACCAGAAGACCTATGTTGTATATGAGATCATCTGTAGCAAATGTGGCGCATCTTACATCAGAAACACAAGAAAACTGCACATACGCATTAAGGCAGGCACTTGCATGAAGAAACATCTACAGAAATGCCAACTCAGAAGTTCACAGTGCACATCAAGGCAACACAGCGGAACAGGGGCAACCTTAGAATCTCTGAGGCCATCCTCATACACAAGAGAGTTACAGGAAGCTAGTTGGTTGCTATAGAAACACTCTTCTGTGTATATCCACTCCACACATGCTCCCACACACATGCACATCGGCAACATTCGTCGATTTCTTGAAAATGGAGCCATAACCTCAAACTATTGATCACAAGGTAAGTCTAAATTAATTCACATATTTGTTTTCCTGGTTTACCTTGCATTTACTTCACATTGTTTTGGCCTTAACCACGATCCTTTATACAAAATATTCTACACAATGCTTCACAGTAATTATTCCATTATAATATATATTTATATATGTGTGTATATATATATATATATTACATTCCTCCATGGCTAGATTTAATTTGCGTATACAAATTTAATCTGCGATCCATGGGACGAGCCGTTTTAACGATGCGTCCTGCCCGAAGCTCGTCGAAACGCCGGTGTTAAAACGTGGGTAGCTGATGAAGTAGAATGTTCTCTATGTGGCTCGTGTGTTCTCGTCTACGTTTGTTTGCAATGTCCTGTACCCAGATATGCACCTATACATACAGGTGGATGTCGGTATGCACATACCTGTACGTATATATGCATTTACTTTTGTTTTTACATGATTGAACGCAGCGTCTCACAAAAATTGTAAGTAGTTTTCGTAAACTTATCCTCCGACGCTACTCTATCTCTTTCTCTTTCTCTTTCTCTTTCCTTTCTCCTCCCCCCCTCGTTCTTCCTCTGTACTACTACGTATCTCGCCTTACCCCTCTTGTTCTTCCTCTGTTACTACTACGTATCTCTTTTTCCCCCTCGTATTTCCTCTCTTTCTCTTTTCCTCTCGTTGCTCACCTATTCTTCTACTTCCTCCCTCTCTTTCTCCCTCTACCACTCTCTCTCTTCCCTTTACACCGGCATGGTCACATGCTTCCGGTCAATAATCCTTTCCTTCCTCGGCTTTCGCCAAGTAACGCACGCCACCACTTTGTCTCTCTCGGTTCCGTGCCTCATCGCATTCATACACACATAATTTTTCTCGTCTGGCCGTAAAGCCTTTTCTGTTTGTTTTCCTGTCTTGTTTTTTGTCCGCCACTACATTCCTCCATGGCTAGATTTAATTTGCGTATACAAATTTAATCTGCGATCCATGGGACGAGCCGTTTTAACGATGCGTCCTGCCCGAAGCTCGTCGAAACGCCGGTGTTAAAACGTGGGTAGCTGATGAAGTAGAATGTTCTCTATGTGGCTCGTGTGTTCTCGTCTACGTTTGTTTGCAATGTCCTGTACCCAGATATGCACCTATACATACAGGTGGATGTCGGTATGCACATACCTGTACGTATATATGCATTTACTTTTGTTTTTATATATATATATATATATATATATATATATATATATATATATAGCAATAAGAAAATGAAGGGAAATATGTGGTACTCATCAACTTGCAGACACTGTACTATGTTAATTAACTTGTTTATTTTTCAACCAAAAGGACAATAAAGACAATAAACAAACACATGTGACGCACTATGTCATATCAACAATTAAAAATTAGAAATTCAAAAGTACATCTAGTTTTGTCCCTTCTTCGGTCACTAGATGTACTTTTGAATTTTGAATTCTTAATTTTTAATTGTTGATATGACACAGTGTGTCACATGTGTTTTTTGTATATTGTCTTTATTGTCCTTTTAGTTGAAAAATAAACAAGTTGATTAACATAGTACAGTGTCTGCAAGTCGATGAGTACCACATATTCCCCTCCATTTTCTTATTGCTATATAAATTTAGGGTAAAACCTCCTTTTACCCACACCCATTTATTGCACTTGGTAAAAACACTAGTGTAATAATAATTGGGTACCCTCCCAGCAGTATATTGGATAGATATTATCCCTTTGTTGGGTTGGATTCAGAACCCCTAACTCTCTTGGATTATATATATATCATCATCATCGTTTAACGTCCGCTTTCCATGCTAGCATAGGTTGGACGATTTGACAGAGGACTGGTTAACCAGATGGCTACCCCAGGCTCCAATCTGATTTGGCAGAGTTTCTACAGCTGGATGCCCTTCCTAACACCATACACACACACACACACACACACACACACACATATATATATATATATATATATATATATATATATATATATATATATATATATATATATATACATATATATAGATCATCTAAAAGTTTATAAGTCAAGAGAGAGATGCAGTCATATATTTCTCAATAGAGTGAGTATATAATCCAAAGTGGCATTATATATCCATCCCGGCTGATCATACCAACTTACTAATTGGTGAGATCAGCTGTGATGGATATGTAATACTGTACACTTTGGATAACTTTTTTTATGCTAAGCTATCAAAGACAGAACTTCGAAACAGTTAAAGTGATCTAAATTAAAATTCTCCAAATATTTCCTGCTTAATAATGACAAAATTCTTTTATTTAAATTCTTGATTATTCTAAGAATTAATTGAAGCAAAACTGTGTATTTCAACAGAAATTTGATAACAAAAGTATTAATTCATTTGCTTCATACCTTGTGATGAGTGACGACATGGTTTACCAATTTGCAAGACTGTCTTTCATTGGATATCATTTTGAATATATTCCATGCACAGCATGTTGAACAACTGTTCAACACTATTCAGTGCTGAGGTAATTTCTTTCTTTGAAGAGGAGTCTTAATCTTTGTTGGGTAATATTGGTTACATAATACATATGTGTTAACTGCAAAAGGTCATCAATTTGTCGAAGTCAAAATATCATAAAGATTTTAGGATGATTTAAAGTTGCTTTATATTTGAACATATGTGTCGAAGTAATGATTTGTTATTGTATCCAAATTAATTAGGAAACAAAATGACAGCTGTAGAGGGAATGGTAGACTTTCCTCCTCTATCTGGTTTGGCATTAACTCTTTTGATATCAACCTGCCTGAATTTAATTCTTGTTCTGTAATGCAAACTCCAGTCTTTTCAAAGTGACCATATTTAAATGAAATACTTCCAGTGTATAAATACAATGCATGCATGCTACATGTGTGTGTGTGTGTGTTTATGTGTTTTTGTGCCTCCTTGTTTTGACATTGTAGGCTAGCGGTAAATGAACATCACCATCATACATGCAGTGTCATTTGCTTACAATCCTCCATGAAAACATATCTGGTCACGAGGAAATATTACCGTATTTGAAAATGAGCAAGGGTTGGTGACAGGAAAAATATCTGGCTGCAGAAAATCTGCATTGATCAATGCTGCCTGACCCATACAAGTGAGGAAAAGTGGACATTACAAATAATGATGGTGCTGATGATAGCATTGATTGTGGTAGTGTTAGTGGTGGGGGGTGGGTGATGGTGTTGGTGATTGCAGTGGTGATGAGGATAATAATGCTTAAAACTGTTCAATACTAAAGTGTTTTCTAAAGTTTGTTATTTTTACTAAATGTTACAATTGTTTTATATTTAATTCTCCAAATTAATAGTAACACAAGTGGTCAACATATTTCATGAGAAATATGACCATCAC
Source organism: Octopus bimaculoides (assembly GCF_046866305.1). Classification (NCBI taxonomy): domain Eukaryota; kingdom Metazoa; phylum Mollusca; class Cephalopoda; order Octopoda; family Octopodidae; genus Octopus; species Octopus bimaculoides. The sequence goes on from NC_142931.1 coordinate 112,992,402, forward strand.
CGGTTAACCTTTTTAATATAATCCCAAACAAGAACATTGACACATTTCTTTAGAGCAGTAGTTCCCAACCATATGTATACGCCCCACAAACCTTAGGAAATATTTAAATAATTTTTACACCCCTAACAAAAAAATTAATAGCATATTTGAAGGGAGAAGTTTTTCTGTGATGCATACAACAATTACTAGCATATTTGTGCTTGAACATATTAAGAATATATTAAAAATAAATGTGCAAATCATTGTTTCAGATCTTGCTGTACACAGTGCAAATAATTTCTTATTAGTTGGCAGATATATCAGCACTGATCAGCAAACAGTTTAGTTTGTTGTAATTATAAACAAAATTAGTAGCTTATTTAAGCTGCAAGGTCTAGGCTTATGTGGCAAAACATATTAAAACATTGGTTTACGAGACACAACATATCAAAATCCCTTGCACCAATGAGCTGAGTGTATTAGGAACACTGTTATTGTAAAAGTGAGTTGTTCTCCTGTGATGTACACAACAGCAAGTAGCATATTTATGTTTGAATCTACTGGACTGTATTAAGAATTAGTATACAAATCCTCATTTCAGATCCTTCTGTACAAAGGGCAAATAACGATTTTCAGTTTAAAAGAATAAAAACAAAACATACAACACTCTAAAATAAGCAAATGATTCATTGCATAATAATATCTTTTACAAGTGAAAGCGATCCCAAATTTTAGATATAAAATTTGAACACTTATCTTTTACTTGCCAGCACCATGTTAAAAGCACACAGTACACTCTGTAAAGTGATTGGCATTAGGAAGGGCATCCAGCTGTATGAACTATGCTACAAGAGATAACTGGAGTCTGGACAGCTCCCTAGCTTACCAGCTCCTGTCCAACTATCCAATCCTTACTAGAAGACATTAAAGGATGATGATGATGATGATGATGTTGACTATGATGATGACGATGATGACGATGATGATGACAATGATGATGACGATGATGACGATGATGATGATGATGATGATGATGATGATGATGATTTCTGTTTCTTATTTTTGACTTTATCTAAACATGGAACTTTCTTGCTAATCTTAATCTATACAAGTTTATCTATGGAATCAGGTAATTCTTAAATTTTGGGCTTGAGTGATCAAGAGTCCAAAAGAGAATTAAATCCATTGTCGCAGAAATGTATTGTTGCAAACAGAATGAGGACAAAACTCTTGGCTTTAATCTCTTATCCATTTTGTTACTGTATTTCTGCTAATATACACAATGCCTTCGCTTCAATTAATTTCAAAAACAATGAAGAATTTTGTAAAATAACTTTAATCATTAAGCTGTTGTTTACAACATTAATTAGCATGCAATTTTGAATCAAGCTTCTAATTTGAATAATTACATTCCTTTTGTTAGATGAAATGCACTACATTTGTTTCAATTAATTTTTTAAAAATTTGATAACTGTTATAATTAAACTGGTGTTTGAAACATAGATAAGCATGAAACTTTGATGGAAGGTTTTTAATTCATATCATTTTAAACTGGTAGTTAGCATTGTAGAATCAAGAACAGACTCAGGCAGGTTGGAATCAAAATGGTTAAGAATTAAATCTGTATATCATCATCATCATCATCATCATCATCATCGTTAAACTTCCGCTTTCCACGCTAGCATGGGTTGGACGATTTGACTGAGGACTGGTGAATCAGATGGCTGCACCAGGCTCCAATCTGATCTGGCAGAGTTTCTACTGCTGGATGTCTTTCCTAACGCCAACCACTCCGATAAAGAAGAATTTCTACAACTCCATCGGCCCTAATTTCTGGTCTCCTAATTCCCTTAATTGTAATAAAGGTAAGTTTAAGGAGATTAAAGCTATTTTTAAGCATTAATATTCTTAATCTGAAATGTGATTAAAATAAAGATTATAGTTGCTCACTTTGTCAAGCCCATCAGATATCACCTCACAAGCCCAGGAAGGGCAGGTGCCCTACATTGGTAACTAGTATGCTAGTGTGAAATTGTTGGTACTAAGAAAGGCATCTTGCTGTAGAAACCATACATGTTGAACTACCCAACCTATAGAGGCATGGAAAAAGGGATGCTAAATGCTACTGCTTCTGCTGCTGCTGCTGCTGCTGATGATGATGATGACAATGATGACAGTGATGACAACAATGATGTAATATAGCGTCTTTTCATTGATCAATCTTCACAACTTAGTACAATCTTCATAATAATCTGCTTGTTCGTTTGCCGGTTATACATTAGTCACTTAAAGAGGTGGAGGTGGAGTGAGTGAGAGGTAGTGTAAAAGACGTTACTATTATTATTATTATTATTATTGTTCAGTAGTTTTATTTTTATAACGTGCTTTCACTTCACTACCGAGTGCAGCTCTGTGTGCCTTGGGTATGTGCTGTGGTTTGCTGTGATGCTCTTATGGTTACTGTATTATTATTATTATTATTATTATTATTATTATTATTATTATTATTATTATTATTATTATTATTTAGCAGCATTTCATCTGTCTTTACATTCTGAGTACAGATTCCACAGAGATCGACTTTGCTTTCCATCCTTCCTGGCTCGATAAATTAAGTACCAGTTATGCACCGGGATTGATGTAATCGACTCAATACCTTTCTCCAAATTTGAGGCCTTGTGCTTCCAGCAGAAAGAATTATTATTATTATTTTCTTTTAATCAGCATGTTTGTTACAAATCACTTGCCAAGACACACCCAGTATCCTAGGGTAAGTGAAGGATAAGAGATGTTACAGTATGACTGAAAGCTTGGGGAGAGCAAGTGGCAGGGGCCGTGGTAAAATATCTTCATGTAATACAGCACGTACATTTATAATGATAGGGGTTTTCAAAGGATGTGGGCAGTACTGGTCAGCACAATCTTTTGGATTTCTCTTAGATATGGTTATCTTGGGATATTATCTAGATATTTCTCACATCCCTTTCTTATCATGCCTAAGGTACACACAATAACAGGAACAGTTCTCGATTTAAGATGCCACATCTTTAGTATTTCAGTTTCCAGCTCCTTATATTTACTTAATTTGTCAAATTCCCTTACAGATATACTTTAATCAGTGGGAACACTTACATCTATTAGTCTACAAGTATTTTCTTCCCTGTCTTTAATGGCTGTGTCTGGTCGATTAGCCTGGAATGTTCTGTTGGTGTTGACTGGAAAATCTCAGAAGATAGTGACATATTTACCTTCAACAACTAGCTCAGGATGATGTTCATATCAGTAAGCAGGAGTGCTGATTTTGTAGTGTTTACATATTTTCCTAAGTAAATACTGTCCTGCCCTATCATGGTGATTTTTTAATTCGTTTGGTGTCAGCATGACATCTCGAGATGACATGGCTTATTGTTTCATCAAATTTATCGCAGAATCTGCATTTAGGATCAGAACCGTTTTAAAGAACGTTAGCCTGGTAGTTTTTTTGTAAGCAAGCTTTGATCTTGTGCCACTAATATGAAACCTTTACTCTCTGCTTTCAGTCCTGAACTTCTCAGCCACTGATGGGTTGTCGCTTGGTCTATATCAGCATTTTGGATTCAAATGATATATTATTATTATTATCAGGTCATTAAGAATGAAATGTCCGATTTTGAACTGAAAAGTTATTTTACTTTATCTCTACAAAAAGCAATGCAGTTAATCAAAGTATGCACCTAAATTATCAACATAATCTTGCCATTTTATCAGTAGCTTATTTATGCCAGCAGCAAAGAAGTCTGGAAAGCAAGAGGTGGTGAAATTATGAAAGGTTGTTTTTGCATCTTCAGATTCGAAGTTTTCTTCTTGCGAAAAGCTGTCTAATGCCTTGAAAACATGATAGTCAGTTGGTGCAAAGTCTGGGGAATATAATGGATGACAGAGTACTTCCAGGTTCAGTTCCTGTAACATGAGTAGCATTCTTTGTGCAACATGTCGTCAAGCATTGTCTTGCAAGAGAATTGGCCTGTCTCTATTGACCAAACTCAGTTGTTTAATTGCAAGTTCACTCATCATTTCATCCATTTGGCTGCTGTAATTGACATACAAGGTCTCATGAAGCTGTAGTGGATGACACCAGTGCTGGACCACCAGACAGACACCATTAGCTTATTTTGGTGAATATTCTTTTTTTGGATTGTGTTTTGGCACTTTGTCTCTATCCAACTACCATGCAGAACGTTTGCTGTTGTTGAAAAGAACACATTTTTCAACACACATAACAACACGATGATGCAAAAATGGTTCGCTTTTATGTCATGGCAGCAAAGAACAGCAAGTTTCAAGATGACGTGCTCATTAAGTTTGTATGGTACCCATTTGTCCCATTCTTTACATTGCCGATTTGTTTCAGATGGTTCAATACTGTTGGAATTGAAACATCAAACCTTGCTACAACTCATACGTCATCATTATTCACCTTATTCTCAGGTCTACCACAGGGCTAATTTTCAAGAGTAAAGTCACCAGACCAGAACTTCTCAAACCATTGACATACAGTGCACTCATTCACCACATCTTCACTAAATACCTCATTGGGTTTTTGAGCTGTCTGGGATGCATTGGTTCCATGACAGAACTCATATTCATAAACAACACGATTTTTTTATCTATCCATAGGTTCACAAAAACTGATTTAGAAGAGAAAACTCACAATATAATCAGACACCATGAATTGCATTTCAAAAAGTGATAATGTAACTCTTCGATGTTGTAAAACAAAGAATTGTCTGGATAAAACATCAGAGTTCACAACTGTCAAATTTGGTACATAAGAAAATCGGACATTACATCCTTAATGACCTGATATTATCATTATTATTATCATTATTATTAAGACTGCAAACTGTCAGAATCGTTAGCATGCTGACCAAAATGCTTAGGAGCATTTTGGCCTGTCTTTATGTTCAAATTCTTCTGCAGTCACCTTTGCTTTTTATCCTTTCAAGGTTGATAAAATAAGTACCAGTCATGTACTAGGCTTGATGTAATTCACTTCCTCTCCCCTTACAAATAATAGACCCTGTGCCAAAATTCGAAACCATCGTTATAATTATAATTATTATTATTATTGTTGTTGTTGTTGTTGTTATCATTATCATTATTGTTATTATTATTATTATTATTATTATTCAGTAGTTTTATTTTTATAACGTACTTTCACTTCACTACCGAGCGCAGCTCTGTGCGCCTTGGGCATGTGCTGTGGTTTGCTGTGGTGCTCTTATGTTTACTGTATTGAAAGTGTTTTGCGTAGAATGTGTGCAGTACCCAGTAGTGCAATTTTCTGTATGTTATATATATTTGTAAGTCCTGGTGTTTTTGTTATGTATTTGTCTGAATATTTTTTTATTATACCTAAGGCACCTACTATGATAGGAATTGTTTCTGTTTTTAGATTCCACATTCGAGTTATCTCTATTTCTAGGTCTTTGTATTTTGAAAGTTTTTCCATTTCTTTTAGAGAAACGTTGTCATCTGCTGGTATTGAAACATCAATTAGAAGGCATTTTTTTCCTTCATGATCTTTGACAACTATATCTGGTCTATTTGCCTTAATTTCTCTATCTGTGTGTATTGGCATATCCCAGAGTATGGTTGCTTTCTCGTTTTCTGTGACCTTTTCTGGCGTGTGTTTATACCATCTTTTTTCTGTTGCTATTCCATAATGTTGGCATAGCTTCCAGTGTATATAGGTCCCAGCTCTGTCGTGTCTGTGAATATATTCCTTCTTAGCCAGGACTGGGCAGCCAGAGATAATATGATTTATTGTTTCTTGTCGATCTCCACATATTCTACAGTTACTTGTTATATTTCTTTTCATTATGTGTTTTTGGTAATTTCTGGTGGGGAGGCTTTGGTCTTGTGCAGCAATTAAAAATCCTTCAGTCTCTGCTTTGAGTCCTGAGCTTCTCAGCCATTGCTGGGATTTTTCTATTATTATTATTATTATTATTATCATTTCTTCATCCTTGTGACAAATAAATGAAATCATCATCGTCATCATCATTATTATTATTATTGTTGTTATAATTATTATTATCATTATTATTATTATTATTTTAATTTCTATTCCATCAGCATCTACATCAGAATTGCATGATATCGATAAAAGAAATTCTAGCAATCCAGAGTCTTCCACACACACACACACACACACACACACACACACACACACACACACACACACACACACACACACAAACATATACACACACACATGCACATGCAAACACACACACATGCACATACATACAAACATACATGCACATACACACACACACACACACACAGGGATTTGTTTTGAAAAGTAAGTGACATTGTTTTGATAAGCTGCCTGATCAAGAAAATTGGCAAAACTTAACCAAACCAGTTATTCCAGCAACTTTGGCTTTTTTTTTTTGTCTTTTCCTTTCCATTTTGTTTTGTTTTCATTCTTCATTTTTTGTTCATTTTTCTCTTTCTTTTGTTTTCATTATTTTCATTAATTCTTTTATTTATCATTTTTGTTTTTTATTTTTACTACTTTTTATTAGCTTCTGTATTTTCATAACACATTTCTTAGTTTTTTTTATAAGTTCAAACGCAGTGGTATCCAGAGCCAGAGGTAGCTCAGGCTGCTGCAAAAAAGAGCTAACTTACTATATGGAGACTGATTGTCAATGTTTATAATGTGGGTTAATGGCATGCGATAAAGAGAGTTGGTAGGTGCATGGTTAATGAGTAACCGGGTGGCTGGGTTGACGGATGCAGGTTGACGTTGATGAATGACAAGACAGATGAATGAATGGAAGCGATGGAGGGATGTACCGGAGGATGGATGGCTGGATAGGTTGAGGAGTGATTGCGTGGGTAGTTAGATGGATGGAGGGAGGAAAGGAGGGTTGGAGAGATAGATGAATGGATGGATGGATGGATGGATGGAGAGATTACTGGAATTGTGGCTGGATAGAGGGGTGGATGGATTGGACAGATGGATGGATTTGTGAATGGCTGAATGAGTAGATGTATTGATGAGTGGTTGGATATATAGATGGAGGGATGGATAGAAAGATGGCAAATGACTAAGTTGATGGATAATAGCTGGATTGTATACATAGGTAGATGAAAGATTGAAGGGCAGCTTGATTGACTTATGACTATTTCTGCATTAGAGAGTCATATGTCATACATTCTGTCAGTCAAAATGTTAAGATGCAAAAGTAAGAGAAATTTAGTTGCTATTTCTATCTAGATGAGAGACCACATAGATGCTACCTCGCTGGCTCAAAGAAGTAGCAGTTGTAAGATTCTTATTGATGTTTGTAGGTTTTTCTAATGATCAGCACTAACAGAAAAAGTTGTAGTGGTGATGCCTATGGGCTCTCTACAGGTTTGGTGTGAGGGGCCAAGGCTGCTGGTAACTGATATTAAGTTTATCTTTTATCTTTTATCCTTTTCTTGTTTTCGTCATGAGACTGTAATCATGCTGGGGCACTGCTTTTAAGAAGCTTTAGTCAGATGAATCGACCCCAGTTCTTATTTTCCCTTTTTCTTTAAGCCTTGTATCTATTCTATTGGTCATTTTGCAGAACTACTATGATGGTCTTCTCTGGGTTTCCATTTACCGAATTCACCCACAAAGCTTTGGTCAGCCCAAGGCTATAGAATAAGCTACATTCCCAAGGTTCCATAGAGTGGGACTGAACCGGGAAACATGTGGTTGGGAAGCAAGCTTCCTACAACACAGTCATGTTTGCAGAAAGTTAGATAAGAGTCAAGGTTGGTATCATTTGTCTAGAATATTGTTGGAGAGCAGAAAACTGTATACAGGACAAAACTGTTCCTTTACCCTGACCTGTCCCACTGTCTTTGACATTTCCTAGACAAGAAAGTAATTCCTTTTCCTCCAGTTAAATTCCATTCTATTCAAACCTCACTTCTCAGATTATAAAGAAGAAAAGAAACAAAAATACTAGTCGTACCGGTATAAGTTGTGATGGTGTTTGAGCTTATTGAGGTTAATGACAACACTTTCTAGTGCTGAACTAATTAGACGAAAAACAATAGACTGCCTGTCATATTTTCTTAGTCTACGGTGTGTTGTGGGTGACAATGGTGGTGGTGGTGGGGATTAAAAAATAAATATACACAAAATGCATTAAATAACATACGATCAAAGATTATTTAAGCTTTTTTTTTTATGCTTTTTATGAGTTTTCCCATCAACTTTGTTATTTGTCCAATGACTCCCACAACTTGGTTTGCTGTGGGAGTACTAACTGTCTCACTTCTCACCCTTTGTCAATCACTGCTCCACCAAGGAATGCAATAAAGTTTTTATTGAGCCAATAAAATAGCCTCCTCAATGTGGCAGTCTGACTTGCTGGAAATAGCTGCTAAATCTCTCTGTAATCAACACCCTAACATCTCAAACCAGGAAAGAATACATTGGATAATGTACTTTTATGCATCTTGTAAAAACGTAACTGCTGGGATATTTTTGAAACATTCTTTAGAGCTGATACACTAAAGAACTAGGAAATCCTTGAGTTGTCAAAGCTTTGTGAGTGGATTTGGTAGACAGGAACTGAAATGTCATATACATGTCATATACATGTGTGTCATATACACGTGTGTGTGTACATGTGAGTGCAGAATGCCATATAGATGTGTGTGTGTGTATGCATGTGTGTTACTGGTGCTTTGTCTTGATATTGCATCATAGTCGTGAGTGTTACCATAAGGTAAGCAGTATCTCTCATTTTCTTTGAAGACATGTCTGGTCAAGAGAAAACATTACTTTACTTGGAAACAGATGAGGGTTGATGAACAGAAGGGCATGCAGTTGTAGAAAATCTACCACAACAAATTCTGTCCAACTCATTCAAGTATCATCATCATCATCATCATCATCATCGTTTAACGTCCGCTTTCCATGCTAGCATGGGTTGGACGATTTGACTGAGGACTGGTGAAACCAGATGGCTACACCAGGCTCCAATCTGATTTGGCAGAGTTTCTACAGCTGGATGCCCTTCCTAACGTCAACCACTCCAAGAGTGTAGTGGGTGCTTTTACGTGCCACCGGCATGAGGGCCAGTCTGGCGGTACTGGCAACGGCCATGCTCAAAATGGTGTATTTTACGTGCCACCCGCACAGGAGCCAGTCCAGCGGCACTGGCAACGATCTCGCTCGAATGTCATTACACATGCCACCGGCACAAGTGCCAGGAAGGCAACGCTGGGCACAGGTGCCATCATGATTTCGCTTTCGCTTGCCCCAACAGGTCTTCGCAAGCTGAGTTTCATGTCCAATGAAAGAGACGGCGGAGGAAAAGTAAAATTGTTGATGACGCTGATGACAATAAAATGTGTATATATTGCATTCATGCTGATGCCGAGGGAAAGTGCTCATGCCTGTGTCATATTAAAAGCATTCAGCACATACTCTGAGGTGGTTGGTATTAGAAAGGATATCCAGCCGTAGAAACCAAGCCAAATAAAATGACACCTGGTGCAACTTTCCGGTGTACCAGCTCTGGTCAAACCATCCAACCCATGCTAGCATGACAAACAGAAAATGTACAATGATGATGATGATGATATATATATATAGGCGCAGGAGTGGCTGTGTGGTAAGTAGCTTGCTTACTAACCACATGGTTCCGGGTTCATTCCCACTGCGTGGCACCTTGGGCGTCTTCTACTATAGCCTCGGACCAACCAAAGCCTTGTGAGTGGATTTGGTAGACGGAAACTGAAAGAAGCCCGTAGTATATATGTATATATATGTATGTGTGTGTATATGTTTGTGTGTCTGTCTTTGTCCCCCCAACATCGCTTGACAACCAATGCTGGTGTGTTTACATCCCCGTAACTTAGTGGTTCAGCAAAAGAGACCGATAGAATAAGTACTAGGCTTACAAAGAATGTCCTGGGGTCAATTTGCTCGACTAAAGGTGGTGCTCCAGCATGGCCACAGTCAAATGACTGAAACAAGTAAAAGAGTAAAAGATATATATATATATATAAAACAAAACCTTGAAGAGACTTGTATACATGAATAAGAATTGTTTATAAATCAAATAATGTATATGAGTCAAAACAAATTGTTGGCTCTTTTGGTTTTTGAATAATTTCTTATGTTGTCTTATCTTGTATTATATTATATTTATAGTATATTGTATTCTATTGTAATATAAATAAATTGATAGATTGTCATTTGTATTTCTCTATTTAACTTATTGTTTATGTGTGTGTGTGTGTGTGTGTGTGTGTGTATTAAGGATTTGTAGGGACAAGGTACTTTGTTATGGAACCATAATATTACTATAAAGTATATTAAATGTTTTATAAGTCAATACCATATTCTACTGCGTTAGCAGTGCTTTTCACATCACTTGTTAAGGTTATCTCCACAGGTATTCTGTAGAAAGTATAACCAGCACTAATTTTTGTTATGTCTTGGATACAAAACATTGTAACAAAAATCAGGGCTGACTATAATTTCTATAGAGTATCTATAAAGATAGCCTTAACAAGTGATATATATCATCATCATCATCATCATCATCGTTTAACGTCCGCTTTCCATGCTAGCATGGGTTGGACGATTTGACTGAGGACTGGTGAAACCGGATGGCAACACCAGGCTCCAGTCTGATTTGGCAGAGTTTCTACAGCTGGATGCCCTTCCTAACGCCAACCACTCAGAGAGTGTAGTGGGTGCTTTTACGTGTCACCCGCACGAAAACGGCCACGCTCGAAATGGTGTCTTTTATGTGCCACCCGCACAAGCCAGTCCAGGGGCACTGGCAACGATCTCGCTCGAAAATCCTACAGGAGCCAGTCAGGCGGTACTGGCAACGGCCACGCTCAAAATGGTGCATCTCATGTGCCACCCGCACAAGAACCAGTCCAGGGGCACTGGCAACGATCTTACTTGGCTTGCCGGGTCTTCTCACGCACAGCCCATTTCCAAAGGTCTCGGTCCGTAGTCATCGCCTCGGTGAGGCCCAATGTACGAAGGTCTTGCCTCACCACCTCAGCCCAGGTCTTCCTGGGCCTACCTCTTCCACGGGTTCCCTCAACTGTTAGGGTGTGGCACTTTTTCACGCAGCTATCCTCCTCCATTCTCACCACATGTCCATACCAGCGCAATCGTCTCTCTTGCACGCCACAACTGATGCTTCTAATGTTCAGCTTTTCTCTCAAGATACTTACACTCTGACGGGTATTCACATTGACATTACACATCCAACGGAGCATACTGGCTTCATTCCTTGCGAGCTTACGTATGTCCTCAGCAGTTACAGCCCATGTTTCACTGCCATGTAGCATGGTTGTTCGTACGCATGCGTCATACAGTCTGCCTTTTACTCTGAGTGAGAGTCCCTTTGTCGCCAGCAGGGGTAAGAGCTCTCTAAACTTTGCCCAGGCTATTCTTATTCTAGCAGCTACACTTTCAGCGCACCCACCCCCACTACTAACTTGGTCGCCCAGATAGCGGAAGCTATCGACTACCTCTAGTTTTTCACCCTGGAATGAGATAGAAGTTGTTTCCTGTTTGTTTGCAGTCTTTATTGCACCTGAACATCTGCCACAAACAAAAACTAACTTGCTAGTTAACCTGCCTTTGATGTTGCTGCACCTCTTATGTGTCCATAGCTTGCACCGGGTACATCTTATAGAGTTACTACCTACTCCTTTTCTACATACTGAGCAGGGCCATCTACCTGAAGGGGTTTGTGTTTTATCTACCTTCCTACTTATTAGGATTTTGGTTTTAGCTAGGTTGACTCTAAGGCCCTTCAATTCTAGACCTTGCTTCCACACCTGAAACTTCTCCTCTAGTTCTGATAGTGACTCCGCAATTAGGGCAAGGTCATCAGCATAGAGGAGCTCCCAGGGGCAACCTGTCTTGAACTCCTCTGTGATTGCCTGGAGGACTATGGTAAATAATAGGGGGCTGAGGACGGAACCTTGGTGGACCCCTACCTCTACCCGGAATTCATTGCTGTACTCATTTCCAACCCTCACCTTACTGGCCGCATCTCTGTACATGGCTCGCACAGCTCTCACTAGCCATTCTTCTATCCCAAGTTTCCTCATTGACCACCAGATAAGGGATCGGGGGACCCTGTCAAAGGCTTTCTCCATGTCAACGAAAGCCAGGTACAGAGGTTTATCCTTGGCTAGGTATTTCTCTTGCAACTGTCTCACTAGAAATAAGGCATCAGTAGTGCTTTTACCTGGCACGAACCCAAACTGCATCTCATCTAAATTGATTCGCTCCCTAATTAGTTGGGCTATGACCCTCTCTGTAACTTTCATAACCTGATCTAACAGCTTGATGCCTCTGTAATTATTTGTATCTAAAGCGTCCCCTTTACCTTTGTAGCAGTTGACTATGATGCTGCTACACCAGTCATAGGGTATGACTCCTTCGTGTATCACCTGGTTCGTAATACGGGTGACTAGGCTATAGCCAACACTGCCAGATATTTTGAGCATCTCTGCAGTGATTCCTGATGGGCCGGGGGCTTTCCCGGTCTTCATACTCTTAATTGCTTTATCTACCCTGGTACTATCAACTCGGATAGCTGGTCCCTCTATTGGGTCGACATAAGGCAGGCTCTCTTTCTCCCATTCATTCTCTTTATTAAGCAATCTATCGTAGTGGCATCTCCAGACCTCTTTCTTTGCATCCTCATTTAATGCAAGCGTACCATCATCCATGCGAACACATTTCTCTCCTACAACATCACTATTCTCTCTCCTACACTGTCTTGCAACCCGAAATACCTCGAGTCTTTGGTCCTCACGGCGCAGAACATTGGCAAATCTTTCCTTATCTGCTTCCCCTCTGGCTAAATAAACCTGTCGCCTAGCCTCCCTTCTGGCACATTGGTACAATTCCCTGCTACCACCGTTCTTCCAGTCCTTCCAAGCTTGTTTCTTTTGTCTAATAGCCCTGTCTACCTCCTTGTTCCACCACCACGTTACTCTGGGTTGGGAGGGGACCTTACACCACCCACAAATCTGGTCGGTGGCTTTCAACAGGTTGTCCCGCAGAAATCTCCAATTGTCTTCCACGTTGTATGATGCTATATCCCCTTCTATTTCGTTAAATGCTTCAAGTAACTTGTCTCTAAGTCTCTGTCCGTTTGCAGGGTCTTTAAGCTTCCACACCCTTCTTCTCCAAGCCTGTCTAATTCTGGGCACCCATTTTGCCTTGATCCCAAAGTCGCTAACTACTAATCTATGTTGTGGGGTACATTCTTCGCCAGGGTAGGTTTTGGCATTTATAAGCCGCCCTCTTTCCCTATTTCTGGCGAGGATGTAGTCGATTTGGCTAGAGTGTCTGCCGGAGCGGTAGGTGACTAGGTGACTGGCAGGTTTCCTGAAGTTGGTATTGCAGACTATAAGATTGGTTGCATCACAGAACTCCAGCAGTCTGGTTCCCTCCTCGTTGCGGGAACCGAAGCCATAGCCTCCATGTATGCCATGGAAGCCCCCAGCACGACGTCCGACATGACCGTTGAAGTCTCCAGCCACAAAGAGAAGGTCCCTGTCACTCGTCGACGAGGTAGTTTGCAAGAGGGTGTCATAGAATTGGTCTTTCAGACCATCTGGTAGCCCAGGTTGAGGTGCATAGGCTGAGATGACAGTAGCTAATCTATGATGAAGCACTAGTCTGATCTTAAGTACTCTGTCACTTACTCTAACGACCTCGATTACCTTATCCACCCATTTCTCCGCTAGAAGTATTCCTACGCCCCCGACCCCGTCAGTGTTCCCTGCCCAGAAAATCTTGTACCTGTGTTCTTTGCCTGTGAGGAACCTTGCAGAACCTCCTCTCCATCTTACTTCCTGGATGCAGCACATATCTACGCATCTCCGTTCAAGCATCTCAACAATTTCACCAGATCTACCTTTCAGCGTGCCGACGTTGAGAGTGCCAATCCTAACAGTATGGGTGTTGGGGGTGTGGGCCTGTAGCCTGGGAAGAGGAAAAGCAGTGTCGTGTACCTGAAAAGAAAACTTGCAATTGGAAGAATTCATAAGCAAAACATTACCTACAACCTGCAAACATTTCTCAACCTTAATGCGCTACCCAAAGGTAGGGGAGAGGATGGCCAAGGCCACTAGATGGGTTCCGGGAGACAGCCGAGGTTGACAGGATGACAAAGGGATGAACTTCCGGTGGAGGGGGCGGGATGACAGAGGAATGAACTTCCGGTGGAGGGGGTGGGATGACAGAGGAATGAACTTCCGGTGGAGGGGGTGGGATGACAGAGGAATGAACTTCCGGTGGAGGGGTGGGATGACAGAGGAATGAACTTCCGGTGGAGGGGTGGGATGACAGAGGAATGAACTTCCGGTGGAGGGGTGGGATGACAGAGGAATGAACTTCCGGTGGAGGGGGTGGGATGACAGAGGAATGAACTTCCGGTGGAGGGGGCGGGATGACAGAGAAATGAACTTCCGGTGGAGGGGGTGGGATGGCAGAGGAATGAACTTCCGGTGGAGGGGGTGCGATGACAGAGGAATGAACTTCCGGTGGAGGGGGTGGGATGACAGAGGAATGAACTTCCGGTGGAGGGGTGGGATGACAGGGGAATGAACTTCCGGTGGAGGGGGGGTGGCAGAGGAATGAACTTCCGGTGGAGGGGGTGGGATGACAGAGGAATGAACTTCCGGTGGAGGGGGTGGGATGGCAGAGGAATGAACTTCCGGTGGAGGGGGTGGGATGACAGAGGAATGAAACTTCCGGTGGAGGGGGTGGGATGACAGAGGAATGACAGACGAATGAACTTCCGGTGGAGGGGGTGGGAGGGCGGGTTACCGCCAGCGAGTAGAGAGGGCTCTTGTAGATTTTAAATATTTGAGAGACAACAATGCATAAATCGTAATTTTTTTTAAAAGAGCAATGAATTCTGGGTGATTAGAATATAACGTAGCATGAATTTAGGAAGCTTAGAAAATGAATAAGCATGAATTTAAGACAACAACTGAATTCAATTGAATTTCATGGAGAGAAACAAGAAAGCGCAAGGTATTGAGATGTTTGAGGCCGTAAATAAATAAAAATCTCTATCTTATCTGCATCTTGGGTATTTCGTCGTAGTACGTCAGCTAGATAATTTAGAATGGGTTTCTCATTTATATATAGCCAGAACCTGAAGACCTTAAAGGAAAAACTACGAAGGGGGAGAGAGAGGATGGAGGGGTAGACAGAGGCATGGCGGGAGAAAAGATCATCATCATCATCATCATATATATATATAAAGAGAGAGAGAGAGAGAGAGAGAGGGAGAGGGGGGACCAGTCAAGCAGCACATCACGCTGTAATTCTTGGGCTGAGAAATCAACACTTAAAAGCCATAATTTTAAGGAGCGATAAGAATTTTTGAATAAAGGAAAATGGGTAGTGGTGGTGGGTAGGTACCGCCAGCGAGTAGAGAGGGCTCTTAATTGTAGATTTTAAATATTTGAGAGACAACAATGCATAAATCGTAATTTTTTTTAAAAGAGCAAGAGTAGAGAGGGCTCTTAATTGTAGATTTTAAATATTTGAGAGACAACAATGCATAAATCGTAATTTTTTTTAAAAGAGCAATGAATTCTGGGTGATTAGAATATAACGTAGCATGAATTTAGGAAGCTTAGAAAATGAATAAGCATGAATTTAAGACAACAACTGAATTCAATTGAATTTCATGGAGAGAAACAAGAAAGCGCAAGGTATTGAGATGTTTGAGGCCGTAAATAAATAAAAATCTCTATCTTATCTGCATCTTGGGTATTTCGTCGTAGTACGTCAGCTAGATAATTTAGAATGGGTTTCTCATTTATATATAGCCAGAACCTGAAGACCTTAAAGGAAAAACTACGAAGGGGGAGAGAGAGGATGGAGGGGTAGACAGAGGCATGGCGGGAGAAAAGATCATCATCATCATCATCATATATATATATAAAGAGAGAGAGAGAGAGAGAGAGGGAGAGGGGGGACCAGTCAAGCAGCACATCACGCTGTAATTCTTGGGCTGAGAAATCAACACTCAATATATATATATATATATATATATATATATATATATATATGTAAATATATAAAGACAAAAGGATAAAGAGAGCAAAGGTAAGGTTGAAGAATTTTATGGATAGAGTCTTACAGCTGTTTCTGGGAAGATCCAGTACTTCCCTTCATTGGAGACAGAAAAAATAAAGTTATCTATTATTATATCCATAGGCGGATATTTTTAACCTTATATATATGTATATATATATATACATATATATATATATATATATATATATATATATATAGGTGCATTAGCGGCTGTGTGGTAGGTAGCTTGCTTACCAACCGCATGGTCCCAGGTTCAGTCCCACTGAGTGGCACCTTCAGCAAGTGTCTTCTACTATAGCCTCGGGCCGACCAAAGCCTTGTGAGTGGATTTGGTAGACGGAAACTGAAAGAAGCCCATCGTATATGTATATATATATATGTCTTTGTGTGTATATATTTGTGTGTCAGTGTCCCCCCACCCCCAACATCGCTTGACAACCAATGCTGGTGTGTTTACATCCCCGTAACCTAGTGGTTTGGCAAAAGAAACCAATAGAATAAGTACTAGGCTTACAAAGAATATGCTCTGGGGTCGACTTGCTTGACTAAAGGCAGTGCACCAGCATGGCCGCAGTCAAATGACTGAAACAAGTAAAAGAGAGAGTAAAGGATATATATATATATATATACTTTATGTAAAAGCAGCAGAAATATAACAAAAAAACCGTTACTCTGAGTAACGTTTTTTTTTGTTATATTTCTGCTGCTTTTAAATAAAGCATAATACTCTACCTCTGGTATTTGAGTACTCTTTTTTCCACCTTGTTGCACATTTCATGTGCTTACTCCGGTATATATATATATATATATATGCATATATAGTAACAAACTAAGGAAAGGAATTCTTTCAAAGGGGTGTGTTAAACATCCAATTCACTGGGACGTCAGTTGAATACCATATAAATATGGGTATAATGCAATTACAAAGATAAATTACAGAGATTCTATTGAGAATCCAATGATTTATTTATAGTGTAATACTAGCAGAAATACCCGGCGTTGTCCGGGTTAAAGAGAATAATGATATCTAAAAACGCCGTCTAGACTACGCATCATCTTTATATATAGAGATGTATATACACACACGCACCCAAACACACGCATATATATGTATATCAATATAAATATATGAAAGTCAATGAAGTTTCGTAAAAGAAGGTGATCATGTACATACTTTCTTGCTGTTGTGATTATAACACCTCATTGTAAACTATGTTCCTTGTTTTCCCTTGTGGAGCATATACAAATAGGTTTTTTGTTGCTGCCCACTCTTGAGCAGCCAACATACAGTTGTCCATGTGAGAAGCAGGGCTCTTCCAAGAGAAGACCAGCTACAGACAGTGTTTGACCCTGAGATTTGTTTATGGACATGGCAAAAGTCACACGAAGTGGGAATTGTAGTCTTCTGAATGTAAAAGGAATGTCTGCTCCTGATGGAGTAAGAGGAATTCTTGGAATAAAGACGTCATCCCCTTTTGCACATCCAGAAAGAATGGTAGCCTCGATAACGTGTGACATCATTTTCTAAATAATGCTCATCTGTTATGTTCGGGTTAAAATTTCATCAACATCAAAAATATATGAATTTTCAAGGAAGTTATGGCCGTTATGCAAAGAATATAATTTCCAAATGTCATAAAGATCCATTCAGTACTTTTGACGTAGTTTTGGATAAGAAAACAAATGACTAATGTGTGTGTTTGTGTGCATGTGTATGTGTGTGTGATGGGTGTATATATGTATAGATATCTGTATGCATGTATATATGTATATATGTGTACATATTACATGTACATCTATATATATATATATATATATATATATATACATCTACACATATGTATACATATACATGTATGTATAGATCTATATATATATATATATATATATATATATATATATATATATACATATACGTGTACATCTATATGTAAACATATACATCTCTCTCTCTCTCTTTCTCTCTCTCTTTCTCTCTCTCTTTCTCTCTTTCTCTCTCTTTTTCTCTCTTTCTCTCTGAAAGTATCTGTCATTACAGTATCGAAATGGTGTACATATACATGTATATGTATACATATACATCTCTCTATCTCTCTCTCTCTCTCTCTCTTTCTGTCTCTCTCTTTCTCTCTTTCTCTCTGTGTGAAAGTATCTGTCACTACAGTATCGAAATGTGATTGTTTCAGTTAGTGGAATAGTTTCATTTTTAAAGTGAAAGTATTTGACATGAGTGTTTTTGTTTCACTTTTGACACGTAATACTTAAATAGTGGAGGAGATATTATGTTGCCGTGTGCTCGAACTCTGCAAGAAGTTAATAATTTTTTGACTAAAACACAACTGGAACCCTAAGTAAGGCATGTGTAAAATTTGAATGAAATTGGTTGCGTAGTTCTCGAGTTTTAGGGATTCACACAGACAGACAGACAGACAGACAGACAGACAGACAGACAGACAGACACACATTCTCATTTTTATATATATAGATTACATGATATACTATGAGTATAATACAACATAATATTATATAATGTGAACATTATTAAAAAAACATAAAAGGCCAACAAATTGTTTCTACTTATATACATTTTCTCATATATATACACAATAACAGTTCCCTTATATATATAAGTCATTCGGGGTCATGATTTAAAGATAGACAAAATTCTGTGTGAAAAGACAGCTGAATTGTAAAAATTAATTCAAATATAGACATTTAAATTCATTTTTACAATCCGGCTGTCTTTTCACACGGAATTTCAACTATCTGTAAACCATGACCCTGAAGTGACTTATATATAAGGGGACTGTTATTGTGCATGTATATAAGTTGAAACAATTTGTTGACCTTTTACGGGTTTTTATAATTATTGCTTATGTTATATAATATTATGTTATGTTATATTATATTCATAGTATATCATGTAATATTATAAATAAATTACTGGATTGTCAATAGCATCTCTCTATTAATTTATCTATCTATATATGTGTGTGTGTGTGTGTGTGTGTGTGTGTGTGTGTGTGTGTGTGTGTGTGTGTGTGTTTGAAATATTCAAGTTCCGACCAGATTTAATAAGTATTCACTTTGCTTTTCAGGTGTAGGATGGACATCTGTCATTCATGCTAAACTGACCAGACAGAGAATGACATGGAACCACAAGTGTAAAGTATAAGGTAATATTGAGCGCACA
Organism: Octopus bimaculoides; assembly: GCF_046866305.1. Lineage (NCBI taxonomy): Eukaryota > Metazoa > Mollusca > Cephalopoda > Octopoda > Octopodidae > Octopus > Octopus bimaculoides. The sequence continues at coordinate 113,011,727 of NC_142931.1, forward strand.
ATGTTCCTACAGGTCAGTAATGGTTTTCCTAGGTCATGAGTGGATGGCTATCATGTATATGTGTATATACATACATATATATATATATATATATATATATATATATATATAGAGAGAGAGAGAGAGAGAGAGAGAGAGAGAGAGAGAGATATAACAGAGGGTCTGAAGGTAGGCTGTAAGGCTAAACCCCTTATGAGCAAGAAACACAGGGTGACCCCATAAAGTGGCTTACCCCACTATAATATATATATATAGCAGATGAAAGATGGTAGATGGAATATGCGAGAATTTATTAATAATCACGACAATTGTTTCGACACATCTAGCATCAATCCCTCATGGGTGGGACACTCAACAACTGGTTCAGGAGCATCCAGTGGTGCAGATATATCTCGTCGGGTGATAAATACAACTCATTAAAATAACCATTCCGCAATGTAACTTCTTGTTTTGTATGTATGTGTGTGTGTTTGTGTGTGTGTGTGTGTCTATGTATGTATGTATGTATGTATATATTTCAGTTTTATTCATAAAATACAGTAGCACAAGGGTTCACAGTGGGACTGAACATGAAGTCTCATGGTTGCAAAGCATATTTATCAAATACACGCACATAGTATATTTTATCACATTATATTACATTATATTATATTGCATTATATTTGTATCTACATATGTATGGATATATCTTTTACATTCATTTAATAGAACTAACATTTCATGTAACATCTTCAGAGTAAAAATCTTTGTCGATACTCCAGCTTCACAGCTGATATTATATTCATCTCCATATTTTAAAAATATCAATAAATAACAATAATTGGTGGAAGCAAATAACAACAAAAATTCTGCCAGCAGCCCTAAGTAGTTTAGACCGAGTCACCTCTTTGGTATAGAGAATGCTTTATGTTGTAACCAAATAATGGATTTCTTTCCTTGTTTCATGCGTAGAAGTTTAATTAAAACAAAAATGATTTATTATGATTTTAATGAGAAATATAAAAAAGATAAAGAACACACACACACACACACACGCATACACATACACGTACGGAGAGTGATAGATATGCAGATAGATAGATAGATAGATAGATAGATACACATATGTATGTATATATATATACATCATATATATATGTGTGTGTGTGTGTGTGTAGGTGTGTGGGTGTGTGGGTGGGGGGATGTATGTGTGTGTGTGTGTGTGTTTGATATATTTGTACATGTATATATGTGTGTGTGCATAGATATATTAATGTATATATGTATGTATAAGTCAGAAGAAACAAAAACGAAAATATGAAAAATAATTTTAAAAGTTTATATAGATACACACACACACACACACATATATATATATATATTTGTATATATATATATATATATAGTTATATGTATATATATATGTGTGTGTGTGTGTGTGTGTGTGTGTGTGTGTATTTATGTATTTATATACGTGTGTGTGCATTTATATAATTGTGTATGTATGTCTATATATATAGACAGATAGATAGATAGATAGATGGATACACAGACACACACATTCATATATATATATATATATATATATATATATATATATATGTTTAAATATATGTATCTACATGTATATATGAATATGTGTGTGTGTATTTGTGCGTAGGTATTTGCCTACTTGTGAGCATTATAATGCTTAATATACATGCACATTCACTACATACACACATGCATATACATATAAAGAAATATATTTACATATATATGTGTGCATGTGTATATATACATATGTTTATGTATATATATATATATATATATATATATGTGTGTGTGTGTGTGTGTGTGTGTGTGTGTGTGTGTGTATGTGTGTGTGTATATGTATATGTATGTATGTATATATGAATGTATATGTATATGAGGACAAGCAAATAGAGATATGAACACAAATGGATGATTCATAATGTTTCGATTTGACTAATAGCAAGTCTTAAGAACAATAAGTGGGTGCATGTTTTATGTTTTATTTTTTTAGAAATTATTTTTGTTTTATATTTCATTTTATTTCATCCCCCACTCTTTCCCCTTGTTTTCTTTTGCTTTTGTTGTTGCTGTTGTTGTTGTTGTCACATTTTATTTATTAAGACTTTAAAATTCATTTATTTCCATGATTTATTTTTATCTCAATTGAAATTTCAATCTAACAAATAGGATTATAATGATAATAATAATAATGATGATGATAAAGTATAAAAGAAAGAACTCTTCTACTTCTCATAATTCAAGACTGCATAAGTAGGGAGAAATTGCGGTGCATTATGGGATAGAGGAAATGTCCTTTGAAGGTGATGAAAAAAATTATTGCAGCAAAAGATGGTATGATTATACCCATTAGATTCTGTTACCTTTAGAAGAGACTGGCTGAGCTTTAATAGAAAATTTGAAATTATGCTAATCTTTTTACGATTTGCTGTAACTGTTGATTACATAATGTTTACCAAAGGATGAAACATAAAATTGACCTTGATGGAATTTGAACTCGAAATGTGAAGACAGACGAAATGTCACTAAGCATTTTGCCCAGGTTGTTAACGATTCTTATTTCTTTTTTGCCCACAAGGGGCTAAGCATAGAGCGGACAAACAAGGACAGACAAAGGGATTAAGTCAATTACATCGATCCCAGTGCGTAACTGGCACTTATTTAATTGACCCCGAAGGAATGAAAAGCTAAGTCGACCTCGGCAGAATTTGAACTCAGAACGTAGTGGCAGACGAAATACTGCTAAGCATTTCGCTCTGCATGCTAACGTTTCTGCCAGCTCACCACCCAGGTTGCTAACGATTCTGCCAACTTGTCACCTTAGGCACTGAAAAAATACTGATTTCAAATTTTGGCACAGTGCCAGAAAATTCAGGGGAGGGTTTAAATCGATTACTTCGACTCCAGTACTACACTGGTACTTATTTTATTGACCCCAAAAAGATGAAAGGCAAAGTTGACGTTAGTGGAATTTGAAGTCAGAATGCAAAGATGGACAAAATGCTGCTAATAATTTTGTCCAGCATGCTAACGAATCTACCAACTCATCGCTTTATGGTGTGGAAAAGTATTACCACATGGGAAAGGTGAGGATTGATGACAAGGAGAACATCCAGGCATAAAATATCTGCCTCAATGAATTCCATCTGACCCATGGTATCATAGAAAAATGGACGTTAAACCGAAGATGTTGATGAGCATGATGATGATGATGATGATGACGATGACGACAATGGTGATGACGATGATGACAATAATGACAACGATGATGATGATGACGACGACGACAATGATGATGATGATGTCATGATAGTACATTCACTTTAATGTTAATCTCAGTTAAAACAGTACATATCTTTTGTGTTTTACATTCCATTTTGATTTTTGCTTTGTTTTTTTTTGTTTTTTTCATTTTTTAAATTTTTACTTTTAACTAAACCATTGAGAAATTAAATGCAGTGGGTGTTTTGATGTTCTGCCTTTGAAGAAATCATACAAAGATAAAAACAGACAGTTGTTTACAATTGTCTGGTGTATTTAATTTACTTTAATTACACATGAAGTATCAGTTAAAAACATAGATTTAGTCTAAAGTACATGAGCTTAAGTCTTGATAAAATTTCTATATTACATACATCATAAGTGCAATCACAGTTGCATGGTTAAGATACTTAGTTCACTGTCACATTGATTTGAGTTTCATCATATTTGTGGAGAAGTGAAGGGAGACATCAGGACCAGAAGTAAAGTAAGTTTCCTTGCTGAGTCATATAGACTACTCATTAGACCGGTTTCCCAGTTTCTGTGGCATATATATTAACCCCTGGATAGGATGCCAGTCCATTGCAGGATGGCTCATTTTTGTCAGCTGAGTGGTGGACTGGAACAATGTGAAATGAATACAATGTGTTGCCCCGGGCAGGAAACGAAACCACAATCTTCTGATCATGAGTCCAATGCCCTAAACACTGAGCCATGCACCTCCACAAGACCAGAAGTGAGGGTAGGGGAGAAGAGTGACATTAGTGCCAAAATCAAGGTGGAAAGTGACGCGATATCAAGAAGGGGTACATTTGATTGGTCTCTTTCTTTGTTGGTCATCTGAGATGAACTGGAACCGATGTATGGAGCAAATTCAGAATGATACAATATACTGGCCCGACGTTTGGGTAGTATAAGCATTTAGGTCCATGTAACAAGCTCCTCTGATACCTGTGAAATGTAGTTTTCCTTTTTGCTTGAATTTCATCTTAAAGTAAGAGCATTTTTACTTTTGCCATCTCTTCCACACTATATATTACTATAAGGTACCTTGGGTAAGAATTGACAAACTCCATGTCAAAATCAATCTGGTACAACAAAAGAATAGAGAGGTCAGTAAGTATAATGAGCATTTATTAGTCTAGAATTAAACTAATTAACAAATGTCTGTTAGTTGGAAGTGCAGTTCTTTTACTGTTTTTTTTTTTTGCAGTTCTTTTTATGAAGAATCTCATCATAGCTGAATGTGCAAACAAAGTGTAGGTTGGCTGTTTGTTTAAGAAACTAACTTCACAATGATGTGGTTTCAGATTCAGTCCTACAGTATGCTACCTTGGACAAGCCTCTTCTCAAGTGAGTAAATTTGGTTGATGAAAACTGTGTAGAAACCAGATATATATATATATATATATATATATATATATATATATATATATATATATATATATATTCCGGAGTAAGCACATAAATTTGCAACAAGGTGGAAAAAAGAATACTCAAATACCAGAGGTAGAGTAATATGCTTTATTTAAAAGCAGCAGAAATATAACAAAAGACTTTCTAACAAAACTGTCCGATGAACAGAAACGTGAAACTCCAAGTAACAGTCTTTTGTTATATTTCTGCTGCTTTTAAATAAAGTATATATATATATACATATCAGTGGTTAAGAGTGACTAGGAAGCTAGGGCATGCAGTCCACCCCACCACACCCACTGAGGGTGTGTGTATGTGATTTCCAAGTGTTCCACCATCCCTTGTTTTCCATGTAAAATGTAGTATTATAAGGAGAGGCTGAAAATGAAAATAGTTTCCCTGCCTACGATGCACCATTTTGAAGTAGTTAGTAAGACACAAGAAACATACATATAACTTTGGAATTCATCTGCCAACGATTTCATCCAGTAAGGGTTATTCCAGGCGTCGCCATTGAGAAAAAAAGTCAAAATTCTTTTTAAAGTTTGGAAGAAAATTCGACATTCATAAACTCTTGAGGCTGACTGAGAGAATATCAAATTAAGTGAATGTGTATAACAATGTACAACTTCCGTCAGTGATGCAGCTTTTCTCTCTTTACTGACAACTGATCCCTTAAACCTTTCTTGAAGCCTTTCCTTCTCATCAACAAATCACAAATCATGTGACAGTTAAGATTTCATTTGAAGATCAGTAGTTTCACCAAACATATCAGCAACAAATACTGTTTTTTCTTTTTTTTTTTTCGTTCATTGGTTTAATTACACCTTTATGTGTAATCATCATCATCGTTTAACGTCCGCTTTCCATGCTAGCATGGGTTGGACGATTTGACTGAGGACTGGTGAAACCGGATGGCAACACCAGGCTCCAGTCTGATTTGGCAGAGTTTCTACAGCTGGATGCCCTTCCTAACGCCAACCACTCAGAGAGTGTAGTGGGTGCTTTTACGTGTCACCCGCACGAAAACGGCCACGCTCGAAATGGTGTCTTTTATGTGCCACCCGCACAAGCCAGTCCAGGGGCACTGGCAACAACAGCTATACAATTAAATTATTTTATTTTGAATATCATTTGAAAGTGATATTCATTTTCAATATCACTTGAAAGCGATATTTGTTTTCAGTATCATTTCAAAGCTGAGAAAATGTGCTTTAATACTGACAAACTAACAGACATGATAAACAGAAAAATTTGTTCAAAATCGGTCATCTCATTATTCACTTGGACTATTCATAATAACGATGATAATCCTTGTTTCCCACTTTGGTTTTGATTTTCAGCTTAAGCTTTGGTTTCTTTTTACCGAGAATGATATTCTTTTTATCTGTTTGTATATACTCTTTATTCTTTTACTTGTTTCAGTCATTTGACTGTGGCCATGCAGGAGCGCCGCCTTTAGTAGAGCAAATCGACCCCAGGACTTATTCTTTGTAAGCCTAGTACTTATTCTATCGGCCTCTTTTGCCGAACGGCTAAGTTACGTAGATGCTAACACACCAGCATCGGTTGTCAAGTGATGTTGGGGCGACAAACACAGGCACACAAACATATACACACGCATACATATATACGACAGGCTTCTTTCAGTTTCTGTCTACCAAATCAACTCACAAGGCTTTGGTCGGCCCGAGGCTATGGTAGAAGACACTTGCCCACGGTGCCACGCAATGGACTGAACCCGGAGCCATGTGGTTGGTAAACAAGCTACTTACCACCACACAGCCACTCCTACGCCTATGCGTATATATATATATATATATATATATATGCATATAAACATATGTATATATACATACTTACATCTATATGTTTATATATATATGCATAAAAAACATTTGAGCGAGGTTGTTGCCAGTGCCGCTGGACTGGCTCCTGTGCAGGTGGCACATAAAATACACCATTTTGAGCATGACCGTTGCCAGTACCGACTCACTGGCCTTCGTTCCGGTGGCACGTAAAAGCACCCACTACACTCTCGGAGTGGTTGGCGTTAGGAAGGGCATCCAGCTGTAGAAACTCTGCCAAATCAGATTGGAGCCTGGTGTAGCCATCTGGTTCTCCAGCCCTCAGTCAAATCGTCCAACCCATGCTAGCATGGAAGGCGAGTGTTTAAACAATGAATGATATGTGTGCATTGGACATCATGAAATGTGTACAACAAAAAAATATGAAGTACGAGAAGATGGAATATGAAATATTTTTTGAACAACG
>NC_142931.1:113023689-113038689 GCF_046866305.1 Octopus bimaculoides
CAGCATAACTCCACCACCTCAGTATATTTCATTCTCTTTCTCTCATTCACCTCCTCAGTGCAGTCCTCCCAAGAAATGGAAAGTTTTAACAAAACCATGCTGTTGGATACTTCCAAGATGAACACCATGTCTGGCTTTCATAATGTTGCAGTGATAGTTTCTTGGAATTTCAGTTGCTTTTCTAGGTTGACTCTTAGCTCCCAGCCTTGTGCTGTTGCTCATAAATTGATGTTAACTGATACCAAGATTGAAAAAAAAGTGATAATCTTCTTCATTTGGTGGAGGTGTCAGCAATAGCTAATCCCACTGCAGATGGAGTTTGTTATAGTCTTTAAAACCTAGTCATACCACTGGTGCTAGTATCTCTTCATCTGGGGCATTTGGACAGCTACCTAGGGTATACAGACGTGCTTCAAGTCCTTCTCAGATATAGGGCAAAGTTGGTGACTCCACCTCCCATACAAGGACAAACACCATCTATTGATCTTTTCACAAATCAGATTTGCAACACAAAATAATCCTGATGAGTGCAATCCATGACACTCCATCATCGACATAATCCTCTCCCACACCACAATAAGTCCTGTCCTTAATTCTGCCAATATAAATTTTCCCTAGCAAAAAACGCTGGACAGGTCATCAGCTTATCATTAAACTACTTGAAACAAGAATTTTCTCTCATGAGGCTCCACTTGGTAAAGCTCAGACATTGAGATTTTGCACACAACTACTTACTTCGCTGTTGTAGTGTGACTCCCTAGTGCCACATCCCAACACTCTTCTTGGCTCCCTGATCCTCAATCAATGCTCACATGTCTTTCTACATCAGCAGCTTCCTGCTTTATTCCTTGCACTCTGTCATAGTAAGACATTGTACTGATATCCAGGCCAACCCTTCCATGAAGTATAATACCTGCCAACACACTATGACTGTAATACAGCTCTGCAGCCTCAAAAGCTTCCATTGATTCTGTTTCATCTTTATGTCAATACAACCTTCAGAGATTTCTGGGTAATCCTTCGAATTTCTCTATCCATATTAGAAATGGTAACAACATAGAAATCTCATTGGTAAGAATGAAATTTCTGAAATGAGCAGAGTACTTCAAAGGATTGATTTGGCCCACTGCTAGACCATCTGTCAAGTCTACAGGAAGTATATATATATATATATATATATATATATATATATATATATATATATATATATATATATATATATATATATATATATATATATATTATATGTGTGTGTGTGTATATATGTATGTATGTATGTATGTATGTTTTAAAGTAATTATTTGTCAGGTAACCTAAACTGTGCCACTGCTTTACTGATCATCTATTTATACATTTTGTGTAATTTATTCCATGATATATATATATATTACATGGAAAAATGCGAACATGAAAAGTAATATTCTTAAGATTATAAACCTGGAAAAGTACAGGACAAGCTATTACTTCTAGTAAAGTAAAGAATAAGAAACTTCTTACTTAAAATATTGCAGTAAAGAATGCCAGTTCTTCTAATTTATCACTCTTTACAGTTCTCATCTTTTAAATTTATTGTACAGAACTGTTCAGCTAATTTGTAAGTTTGTCTAATTAGTCACTTTTTCTGTATTTAAGGTAATAAATTAGCCAAATTCTACTTAAATAAGTGTAGTGTTATTTGTAAACTATCATAAAATAATTTTCAATATTCAAATTTAATTTCAGCTGCAATATTTTAAATAAAAAATTTCTTATTCTTTACTTTACTAGAAGTAATAGCTTGTCCTATACTTTTCCAGGTGTAATAAATTGTCCTGTACTTTTCCAGGTTTATAATCTTAAGAATATTACTTTTCATGCTTGCATTACTCTCCATGTAATCCATGACTTTTCCAGGCATTGCTGTTATAAAATAATAAATAATGTGCCAATTAATAATTTAAGATTTTACCTTATAAAATACTGAAAGATAATATTTCAATTTTTCCATGTAAGTGATGATAATATTTTAATTATTTTTATGTTTAATTTAAATACATGTTGTGATTGAATTATTTGGCATTACCCATCCACACCAAATTAATGGCAGGGATCTTTACCATGTTGTTGGTTGCACCATGGCTCACCAAAAGTTACAAACAACAACGTCCGGAAACCATCAGTTACCAGGCTCACCTAGATTTTGAGTTGGTGATAACAGCACTGACTGCTGCTAATATATATCTATCAATAATTATTCAATACAGCAGTAATTATAAAAGCATATCAGATATACACAAGTTAAAATTATCTACATCCCATTAATATAAATTTGATTTATGAAAAATCCCATTTGATTAATTTTGAAATTCAAAAAATAAACTTAGAATATAAGCACTTTTAACCAATGCCTTTTCTGGACAGCCTTACTACATGCCTTCAGGTATGCCCATAGAGACACAGCCAAAACTGCCTGTATTCCTGCCCCATAAGGAACTAGCCTGATTAAATAGTTAACTAAAAAGAAAAGGAAAGCAACTAAAAAGGAAAAGCAAAAAAAGCAGAAAGTAAGTTAATTAAAGCTGAAAGAGAAAATAAATAAAAAAAGTTAAAGTTAACCTAATTCAGCAGCATATTAAAAATAACTTTATTAAATATTTAATTAAAGAAATAAAATATAAAAAAGGGAAAGTCGACCTCAGCAGAATTTGAACTCAGAACATAAAGATAATGAAATACCACTAAGCATTTCCCCCAGCATGCTAGCATTTCTGTCAGCATACCACCTTAGAATGTAAGCATTCATTTTAGAAATATATTCTTAATTAATAACAAAAGATAAACTTACCCTAATTCAACAACATATTAAAAATAACTATTAAATATTTAATTAAAAAAATAAAATATACAAAAGGCAAATTCGACCTCAGCAGAATTTGAACTCAGAATGTAAAGACAGACAAAGTACCACTAAGCATATCACCCAGTGTGCTAACGTTTCTACCAGATTGTTGCTTTGCAATGTAAATATTCATTTTAGAAATATATTCTTAAAATTATTGCTTGGGCGTTACTCCCTTAATTACTTCCTCACTTATTTTCCATTTCATGACATTTTACCTCATAACTCTTTTTCTACTATTTTTTGTTGAATGCGACTAACGATTCTGAATTCCTCACGCATTTTTTTTATCATTTAAGCCTGCAAATGTATACTTTTATTTTAAAATTAAAAAATTTATGTTAATTGAAGATGAACATCTGACTTACTGCCCACTTTGAGGTCTCACATATTTTGATGTAACTGTTTTTTTTACTGAACCAAATCTCAAAGTATTTATGCTAAAGTGTAGCTGAGGAGGTGTGCTCTTTAAAACTGTTAACAGTTTCTAATCTAGCTGAGAACTGAATTAGCGGTGAAGCTTGGAAGCTGCTGCGATTGACAAAATGGTGGAATATAATCAACCGCTACTGTGGTTGAATGATAAATATATATACACATATATATATATATATATATATACAGGGCAATTCCATGCAAAAGGAGACAAAAACAGAAAAATTATGATAAAATTGTGCTACCATAATTTATGTACTTTTATGTTCCCATAAGCTAAAGGATTTAAAAACAAAATTTCTGCAGGACTATTGTCATGTGACCAGGGCAACCATCTTGGATTCAGTCTGGTAGATGACTGCAAGGGCAAAAGGTAGGTATTCAGTTCCATCCTAGAAAACAATTAACTTTCCATTTTGCAAATAGGTACTTACAGGAAGAACTTGAGTAAATCTACAGTTTGGCAGTGTTATTTTTTGGAACATCATCCTGCTTGTTAGCAAAAGCAGAATTTACTGTGGCTGTTTCAGTTTGTTGTGTCAGTTACATTTTGGCATTATAACTTTAGTCTACAGAATCCTGACAAATAATTACTTTAAACCAATGCAACCATTATGAAATGCTGTAAAAGGGGATTTTATTCTTATACATCGTACTTTATATTTTCACTTACATATATCTGTTTGTGCCCCGTTCACAGAAATTTCAGCCACATTATGATCAGTGACATGCTGTATTATAGGGCTCCCACAGTTACCTGCAATGCATGTAAAATGTTTAGATTAAATTGTCTTAGACATTATGCATGTGCTGCAATAAACTTCAAGAAATGTTATTTAGAACTTAGCATTCAAGTCCAGCATACATTTTGAATACATAGTGTGTTTTTACCTTTTCATCAATTCCTGATTTTCCTGACTGATTAAAATGAAAATATGTAATATTAATTGGTATCTGAGTTTCAGTGTTGTATCAGTTACACAATGCTAGGTGGAAATGTTGCACCGATACCTGTTGCATTAGTTACATTTTACCAAAGGCATTACATGTTTTAAATAATAGTGTCGTATATGAAAGCATGCATAACATCTTTACCACTTCAGGTTTCTTTTATTTGCACATGTGAATTTTCTGCATAGGATTTCCAGCATAAGTACCACTAAGTCAAGTATTATGTCTTTTTTTCCATTGTATCAGTTATGCAAGAATTTGTTCTCTCCAAGACAAGCTAGTTCAAACATAGAATCACAATACATATGTAACGATATTTATGGGCCACAGCAGTTAAAACATTCATGGTCATTATATCCCAGTTAACTTAAGTAACATACCAGAACATGTTTAGTATTAAAAATTTATTGCACCAGTTACAATGGAATTGCCCTATATATATATATATATATATATATATATATCATCATCATCATCGTTTAACGTCCGCTTTCCATGCTAGCATGGGTTGGACGATTTGACTGAGGACTGGTGAAACCGGATGGCAACACCAGGCTCCAATCTAGTTTGGCAGAGTTTCTACAGCTGGATGCCCTTCCTAACGCCATATATATATATATAATAAATGAGTATATGCATATATACGTACATGTATGTACATACTTACATCTACTTGTATATATAGATGCATATCTGGTTACAGGACATTGCAAACAAAACGTAGACAAAACGATAAACAAGTACAAAAAATACACAGGCCACATAGAGAACATTTCCTTCATCAGCTGCCACCATTCAACACTGGCGTTTAGCACACACGCAAACACAAACACATTTATGTACATAAAGGTATACCTATATATATATATACAATACTTATATATGTATATTATATATATATATGTGTGTGTATGTGTATTATATATATATATATATAGTATCATATATATAAATATATATATACACATACATGAATATATACACACATATAGAAATATACACATGTAGACCCATTGGTATATTTGTTAATTTCCTTCGTACAATTATTTTAAACATCAAAATTATTTTGTTAGTTTGTTTCTAACTCAAAATTTCATTATATTTTAATTTATTTTATTATACCTCACATCAATATCACTGATCAAACCAACATGATAATGATAAGAGATACACTAGGTTTTCTCAGACTGGCGCCAGATCAGATGGTTTGATATTGTTATGCCATACACTGCTCAGTGGTGCTCTGAAATGGCTCAGTGAAGAATGACAAAGCAGACCATCTGAATAAATATCAAGAGAAAAAGTGAAAATGTAACAAATATAAAAACGATGTGGGTAACAAAATTAATGACAAAATATAACATAAACAGGCAGATGCATGCACATGCGAACACATTCACACACATGCTTATATGCAGACGCATTTATTTATGCATGTGGGAGTATATATGTTTGCACCTATGTGCTACGTATGTCTATCTCACTCTCTCTCTCTCCATTATTTATATATATATATATATATATATATATATATATATATATAGGGAGAGAGAGCGAGAGACAGACTGTCTACTTTACCATGCTTGCAAGGGCTGGATGGAGTTTTAAAAAAGCACGTGTAGATTTTCTTTGACCAGATGCCCTCCCAGTTATCAGCTCTTGCCTGTTTCCGAGTAAAGTAATGTTTCTCCATGGCCAGACATTTTCTTGCAGAATATTGAAAACGACTGGCACTGCTTGTATGACAGGGACATTCACTTACAATTATTAAGCTATGTCAAGTCAAAATGACAAATATACACACACTCACACACATGCCAAAATTGATCAAAAGTCCCCCCACCAAGCCACAGACTTATAAGGCTGCTTCCCTAGATTCTGTGGCATCATCATTATCATCATCGTTTTTGTTTATCGTCCACTTTCCATGCTGGAATGGGTTGGATGGTTTGACTGAGGACTGCCAACCCAGAAGGCTGTACCAGGCTCCAGTCTGATCTGGCAAGTTTTCTACAGCTCAATGCCCTTTCTAACACCAACCACTCCAAGAGTGTACTGGGTGCTTTTTATGTGATACCAGTACGAGGGCTAGTCAGGTGGTACTGGCATTAACCACGCTTGAATGGTGCTTTTTATGTGCCACTGGCACAGGAGCCAGTCAGGCGGCCCTGAGGGGTACTGGCATTGTCCAACAAATTCTCAGCTCATTCCATGCTTTCAAATACATGTGAAACAAGAGCACTTAGAGAGTTCAAACCCCCACCAAGACAATACCAACGTCCTCTCAACAATTAGCCAGAGATGTTTTTTTTTAAATGAGAATATCTGAAATAAACTCAACTGCTCTCACAAACGAGGATACTAAAAATGAACCTGACTGCTCTCAAAAATTAAGTAAAAAAAAAAATGGAAAAATAATCCAGAATCCTTGTCCGGTACCAGATCGATCCCAAAATCTAGTAAGTTTGTGCCAGTCACAAAGCCAAACATCTCTGAAAGTTCCATCCAGCAGTTCTTGAGATATCTTGTCCATGGACAAACAAACATGACTGAAAACAATATCTCCGCCTTCGCTAAGGCAGAGGTAATAAAAGTTCTCTTGCTTGAAAACAGAAAAGTATATGTGACAGAAAGGGCATCTTTGTCTCAATATTACTCATGCCAACATCTCGTACTAAGACAGACGTAAAATGAACAAATGTATGTGGAAAAGCAATGAATACAAGAAACGCACCCAGAAACTTGACTATACAACATTGTCAAGGTTATAGAATTGTAATGTCACAAGGTGGTGTTAACTGTTGTCATGATAGACATAGGATGACAGGTATGAGATACTGGTGGTAGGGTTGAGTTCAGGCTGCATATAATTAATGCACAACCCTTATGAACAATTAACAGAATTTTATTTCACTGCACAAATATTTTCTATGTTGGTTAAGAATTAAAGATGTGACAAAGTTTATACACTGGAAGGACAATTCTGTAGCTGTTACATGTAGAAGGTGCATGGCTCAGCGGTTAGAGCATTGGGTTCACAGTCATGAAGTAGTGAGTTCGATTCCAGGACCAGGCTGTCTGTTGTATTCTTGAGCATGACACTTTATTTCACGTTGCTCCAGTTCGCTCAGCTGTAGAAATGAGTTGCAACATCACTGGTGCCAAGCTGTATCAGCCTTTGCTTTTCCCTTGGATAAAATCAGTGGCATAGGTAGAGGAGGGTGGTATGCATGGGTGACTGCTGGTCTTACATAAACAACCTTGCCTGGACTTGTGCCACAAAGTGGAAATTTCTAGGTGCAATTCCAAGGTCATTAATGACTGAAAAGAGTCTTCACCCTCTTGTTTTTTGTTTTTTTTACAAATAGTTAATTGATCCTTCAGTATTCAGATTACTCTCTCAAATGCAATGCTTATTTACTCACATTCTTTTGAATTAATCATGCATCATCTTGCCTTGCAACTTTGAGATATCAGTGATGATTATTTTTTTTTTTTTAATGACATTTTAGAGCAGCTGTGAGAGGCCAGACGTGATCAGTTTGTTTGCTCATGAAACATGTTGAATATTAGCACCAGATATGACCGGATTAAATGTTAAAGGGTTAGGAAAGCTTTGTAATTAAGTTGCTGAGACAGGAGAAAGTATCTCCACTGGGTTCATGTCAACGAAATATAGCTGCTGTCCTGGTTGCATAAACAACTATTAAAACAACTATTAAAAGCAGCAAAATGAGGATGTGGTTCGCTTAGTTGAGGGTGATCACAAACTGAAGTTTGGCACTCAAAACGCGCCTATCTATTAGATTTGTAAAGAGACATTCTAGCAGTTTCTAGAACGATGCATCTTGTGATGGCTCAATGCTGGTTGGCCCATAAATCAGCCGATCACATGGAAAAACTGTTGCTAAGCCGTGATTTTAACTTGGCAATTTGTCAGCTTGGTTTCATATTTTGCTACAGTAGAAAAAGATTTAAGGATGAACACATTCAGAAAATGTGTGCCAGAAGACAGAGGAGAAATGCATTCAGAATGTATCTAAGAGAACTCCATTTATCACAAAAAATAACAAAAAAAAAAAAAAAAACTTCAGACAGACAAACAAGCAAAAAGCAGGGATGACAATAAAAAAATACTGGAAAGGTGGATAGATTTGAATAATTGGTGTCCAAGCACCCGAAAGTCAGAAATTATGGAGGAAACAGAGGAAAGCCTTTAACCAGGAGTGGAAGGGAAATAACCTTTCCTCAAGATTAGGAAGGCTTTGACAGACATAATTGATTTATTGGTCATACAGGAATATATATATATATATATATATATATATATATATATATATATATATATATATCTGTAAACACATACATGAAATCACAGATACAAAGAAACACTTGAGCATGCAAAAATTCATACACTTATACACATAATCATATCAGTACATACATACATGCTTACACATATTCATACATACATTCACACATATTCATACATACATACATATGTGTGTGTGCATGACTGTGCAAGCATGTATGCCTATGTACATATATTCAGGGATACATGCAAGCATGTACGAACTCACCTATATGCACATGTATAAACACGTAAAATTCTACACACCAACACATAGAAATATGTAGAACAAGCATAAAATACATAATCCCACATACACACACACTCTCACACACACACACACACATACATATATGTACATATGTGTATATATGTAGCTATGTAATTATATATATATATATATATATATATATATATATACATATAAATATATATACACACACACATACATATGTATATATGCAAATATATATATGCAAAAAAATAAAACTATGTATGTGCATGTGTGTAGGCATGTGTGTGTGTGCGTATATATATATATATATATAAATCAATAGATAGATACATACATACATACATGCATACACAAAGGCAGGCATGCATGTATGGCTTGGCAATAAAGGCTGCAGTAATTAGGAATCATGCAAGATTGCGTGTAAGAGTCTGTGCAAAGGACTAGGGTTATTGAGGTAATATAACACTTGTGCGGTTTGACTGTCTCTTAAGATAATGCTCTGATTAGGGCCAACAGTTCATTATAATACAGCAAGTATTTCACTTCACTACTGATGTTTCTGACAGGCAAGGGGTGTAGACTGGCGAATGAGGGTGTGAAGAAAAAGACATATGGGAAGATATACGCATTTATACAGACATGCGTATATATTTGTGTGTGTACATGTGTATACATATAGCTATGTAAGTAGTATATGTATGTGTGTGCGCGTACATATATATATATACACACACATATATGTGCATACACTTGTATATACATGTATATGTGTATATATATATAGGTATGTATACATGCACACATACTTACAGATATATATGTAAGTATATATGTGTGTGTACACACACAAACACATAAACACACAACACACACATATACAAAGAGGGAAAGAGAGACAGAAAGAGCAGAAGGGAGTAAGAAAATAGACAGATGGAGATACATCTGTATATGTATGTATGTGTGTGTGTGTGTGTACATGAATGCTTGTTCGTATATCTATGTCTGTGTGCCTTTGTATGCATATATATATATATGTGTGTGCATGCGTGTGTGTGTGTGTGTGTGTGTGTGTATATATATGTATGTATGTATCTATGTATATGTATCCTTATTTGTGGATGTGTGTGTTAGTTATGTGTCTCGGGTTTGTTTCAAAGGCGTGTTTAAGGGCAGGTGGTTAGGGTATTCTTAGGTCTGGTGCAGTGTTGTCTGGTCATGCAGTGTAGCCATTATGCAGTGTACTCTAGTGTCATGTGGTATGTTATTAGAGGTGAGCAATTTGGTTCAATGGGGAGTGGGATGGTATGATATGCTGTAATAATGTGGCATATGGTATGGTACGGCATGGTGCTAAGTTATTTCAATGTGAAGATGTGAGCTGGAGGTAGGGGGGGGTGCAGCAGCAATGGCGGTGGTGGTAGTAGTGGTGGCGGTGGTGATAGGCTGTGCGATGCAGAATAAGACTGTGAGTGATGTTATGTAAAGCAGTATTTGGGTGCGTTGCTGTGTTACTGTGTGGTACTGTGGAAGTGCTTTGCTTTGTATGTACACGATTAGAATTTAGATAGACTTAACCTGTAAAGATTTATATGTGCGTGTGTTATATATGTATGTATATATACATATATATATTGAGGGTATGAGAGGTATTGGTGTCAAGAAGACCCAAAGGTGTCGGATGATGCTGAGTAAGATCTGTGGATAGATTATAGTTAAGCTCCAGGTTCAATGACTATACGAATGAGGAGTCCAACGTAGGTCATATATTAGCATGCATATATATAAAAAAAATCAACAGAATGAGATAAAAATCCAAGGCAATGAAAGTTTTCAGGGCATTTATAAATGTTCTGCAACCTTTCACTGCCTTGGATTTTTTTATCTCATTCTGTTAATTTATATATATATATATATATGTGTGTGTGTGTGTGTGTGTGTGTGTGGAGGCGCAATGGCCCAGTGGTTAGGGCAGTGGACTCACAGTCATAGGATCGTGGTTTCGATTCCCAGATCGGGCGTTGTGAGTGTTTATTGAGCGAAAACACCTAACGCTCCACGATACTCCGGCAGGGGATGGTGGTGAACCCTGTTGTACTCTTTCACCACAAATTTCTCTCACTCTATCTTCCTGTTTCTGTTGTGCCTGTAATTCAAAGGGTCAGCCTTGTTACACTGTGTCACGCTGAATATCCACAGGAACTACGTTAAGGGTACACGTGTCTGTGGAGTGCTCAACAACTTACATGTTAATTTCACGAGCAGGCTGTTCTGTTGATCGGATCAACTGGAACCCTCGACACTGTAAGCGACGGAGTGCCAACAACAAATATATATATATATATATATATATATATATATATATATATATATATATATATATATATATATATATACATATATATATAGAGAGAGAGAGAGAAACAGACAGATACATATACACACGTACGTACACATACATGTAAAGAAATAGATAGATAGATAAATATAGATGAATATTTGTTATTTTATTTCCGTTTTCTTCTCGCCTATATAATTTAAACTACGGTTACCCGCTAAATTACCTGCTGCTGTTTACCTTTTACCAAGGAATATACCTACTGAAGTAATTACCAGAAGTGCCTTTGGATATATCTATCCCTAGAAGCTTTAAACACCTCTAACGTATACCTATGTATATATATATATATAATATAATAATAATAACAATAGTCCTTGGATGGAATTTATAAACATTTAGTGCATCACTACATGCATTTCTAGAGACCACATGCCTCTTAAGATCATAGTCCATATTCCTGGGATGATTACAGTGCAGTTTGTAGTATACTTGGGCATCAGGTTGATCATCTTCATCGGTGCATTTCTTCAGGCAATAAACATCCCTCTGTTGTACATCCATTAATGTGATATTGCCTGAAGAAATGAATCCATGAAGATGATCTGACCTGATGCCCATGGATACTATGGACTGCACTGTAATCATCTCAGGAATATGGACTATGATCTTAAGAGACATGTAATTTGTGGAAACATGCGTACCGATGCATTAAATGTTTATAAACTCCATCCAAGGATTATTGTTATTATTATAATAGTTATCCTACATTATATTGGGACAGCTTGAGGCAATCCCAAGAAGCCGGTTCACCAGTCAGCATCATTAGGCTGTGGGTGGCATAATAGAATAGCAGCTTTATTTGCATATTCCAAACGTTTCCCATAAACAAATTTAAAAGGTATTATACAGAGTGTGATGGTGTTGTGGCAAGAGTACAACACTCCCTGACAGGAGTAGATGGGACCACTACACATAAATAGCATTAGTCTGACATAGTCAGCAGTTCATAGTTTGGTCTTCAAAGTCCAGGTACAGCTTCAATTAGTGTGTTGGAAATATTGATTGTTGGTTTGTTACATGTCTGTTACTGCCGCTGTTTCGATTTTGTATTGTTATAACACTGTTACAGTGTATTCTTTATCTATCGTCAACAATATCAACCGTGCTACGATATTGGAGGCATAAAGATACAACAACTGACGACAAAGATTTTTTGAAGTTCATGTCGGTTATTTGACAATTTGTGCGTCATACAAATTACTAAATTATGGAGAACCTATTAGCTGCAGTAATACAGCTTCAAGAGAAGCAACAAAAACAACTACAGAAGCTGCAGAAGCAAATATTACAACAACAACAACAGTTAATTGAGTTACAGTCAAAGAAGTCCAAAAATTCAGTAAGTTCATTTACGCCAGACAGCATGACGAACTTGATTTCTGAATTCATTTATAATCTGGAGGATGGTATTATGTTACCTGCATACTATAGAAGGTACAAGGAAATTTTAACAATGATTGCAAACCATGGTTGGATAAGGAGAAAGTGATGCTATTACTATGCAACGTAGCTCCAGCTGAGCATGAATGCTGCTGTAACTTTATATTTCCCCAAAAGTCAAGTGAGAATGGTTTCCAAGAAACTATTGAATTACTATCAAAGACTTTTTTGTGACAAAAGTTCATTATATAACACTTGAATGGCGTGCTGGAACTTAAATAAAAAAATGATGATGATGACTTTATTACATACGCTGGACAAGTCAACTGTATGTGTGGAAACTTTAAACTCCAGGAACTCACTAGGGATATGTTTAAATCCCTTATATTCATACAATGCCTTATGGCAACCATAGATAGAGAGAAATTCGAGCAAGGATTCTCTCAAAAATGGAGTAAGTGAACCCTACAGACCATTGCAGAAGAATGTTAAACAATGGTAAACTGGAGCACAAGGAGAAAAAAATTCAAGAGGAAGATTCCGCAAAAATATAGATTTATTGACCTGGAAAGTACAACCAAAAGAGAGTGCCAGACTCCAATCTATGTTACAGATGTGGAGGCCTATACTTCAGAAAAGAGTGTCCATTTAAAAACCGAAAATGCTATAGTTGTCAGAAACTTGGTCACAAGAGCCAACACTGCAGGACAAGATTATGAGGGTTGAAGGCAAAAAGTTCGAAGGTGCTTTCAGCAGAAAGTGAATATGACACAAAAACAAGAAAATTCATATGCGTAAAAATAAATGGTGTAAATAATAAACTACAGTTGGCTATGGGTAGTGATATTTCAATCATAAATGCAAATACATGGAGAAAAATCAGGAAATCGAGGTTACATAAAACAGCAAAAATTGTGCATAGTGTGACAGGCAATAAATTACATTTCATGGGTGAAATGAGCACAAGCATCTCATTTCAAGGAGAAACATGCAAAGCAAAAATATTCTTTATGGAAAATACAATCAGTCTGTTTGATGCAGATTGGTTGGAGTTATTTAACTTATGGCACCACTCCATAAGTCTCTACTGCAAAAACATAAATGGTTATCATGTTAAAAATAAATCATCAGAGGAATTGAAGAGAAAATTGAGAAAGATGTTTCCTCAAGTACTATCAGAGGACTTAGGTCTTTGTAAAAAAAAAAACTGAGGCCTGCTTTCAAGTAAGGGAAAACGCTTTGCCTGTATTTAAATCTAACAGAAAAGTACTGTTCACAGCAATTGGAATTGTAAATGAAGAGTTGGACAAACTGGAAAAGGGTGGAATCATCAAAAAGGTGGATTACTTTAAGTGGGCAGCCCACGGTGTGCATTAAAAAGAAAAATGATAAGATCAAGCTGTGTGCCGATTTCTCTGCAAGAGTGAACTACTACTTAAAGACATGTCACCATCTACTCCAGACTTCAGAGGACGTTAACGCAAAATAAAATGGTGGAAAAATTTTCTCCAAATTGGATCTGTCTGACGCTTATTTACAGATTAAAGTAAATGACAGACACACAAAGTAGCTGACAATAAATACACATAGAGGATTGTACAGATATACCCAGTTGCCTTTTGGATTAAAGGTTTCGCTGGTAATATTTCAGCAAAACAACTCACTGCCTTACACACATGAATATATAATATACCGTACTGCAATAACCTCAGGCCAACCAAAAATTTGTGAGAGGATTAGGTAGACAGAAACTGAAAGAAGCCCATCGTGTGTGCATGTGCATATAAATGTATGTGTGTGTGTGTGTGTGTGTGTGTGTGTGTGTGTGTGAGTGGTGCAGGTGATGATGGTGATGATAATAATGATGATGACGATGTCTATGATGACTCTCAACAGGCAGATAGAGTGGTTGAAATAAGTATTAAGTTTAAATAGAGTCCTGGGGTCAATTCATTTGACTGAAATTCTTCAAGGTGGTACTCCAGCATGCCCACAGTCTACAGACTGAAGCATATAATAGATAAAAGATTTATATATATATATATATATATATATATATATATATTCTTTTATGCTTTTACTCGTTTCAATCATCTGATTGCGGCCATGCTGGAGCACTGCCTTGAAGGATTTTGATCAAACAAATCAACCCTCAGGACTTATTTTAAGCCTAGTACTTATTCTATCAGTCTCTTTAGCCAAACCGCTAGGTTATGGGAGGTAAATACACCAACACCGGTTGTCAAGCAGTGGTAGGGGCACAAATACAAACACAATGACACACATACACACACAGATATATACACATGTATACATGTATACATATATATATATATATATATATATATATATATATATATATATATATACAT
>NC_142931.1:113043689-113066189 GCF_046866305.1 Octopus bimaculoides
TGGTAAGCAAGCTACTTACCACACAGCCACTCCTGCTTGTTGATGAAAGCATTATATTTGTTTTAAGTGCTTATGATACACAATCCAGCTTTCACAAGCAGGTTACGATACACAGAGCTTACGATACATAGTCCAGGTTTCACACATATATATATGTGTGTGTGTGTGTGTGTGTGTGTGTGTGTGTGTGTGTTGGCTGACGTACCCAGTAATTCCCGGGAAAGCGGGGCTTATCCCTTGGTTCCATTCTCATAATTGATCAGAATGTCTGTCTGAAGAGGGCTGGCTTGGGACTAAACAACATCAGTATAATAAATAGCTAACTAAATAAATACATAAATAAATAAGTAAATAAATAAATAAATGGGCCAGTGAGAATGCCTCTATACCTCTACATCATGCTAGAAATGGCAGCTAAATCTTCCTCACATTACTAACTTGAAAGTGAAAGGTCATTAGGAGATATCGTATAGACGTCTTTATCATAGGGCTAATCCTTCAAAGCCGACCGGGAATAAACAACTACTACTACTACAAGGACAGAACAAAAATAAAAAGCAACAGCTAAGCAATATGAATTATAATAATCCCAAGCAAAATAAGAGAGAAGTAGGGTCCTACAATACTAAAATGAGTAAAAGGAGGATAAAAAGAAAATGCAAGGTATTTTTTTATATATATATATATGTATTTTTAATTTACTTCTTTATTTCATATATCTATGTGAAGTGGGTACTTAGAAAGGAGACCTCCCACATTTTTCGAACAGATACCCAGATAGCCCATTTAATCTCCACCCCTTTTATGAGTTCTATGAAAAAAATTTGGCAGGCTTAACATGGCAGAAACAGCTGTTATCATTTTCAACATTTTTCGCACCCTGCTCTCATTTGGCTGCATGTATATGCTTATTTGCATCTATCTATCTATCCGTCTGTCTGTCTGTCTGTCTGTCAGTCTGTCTGTCTTTATCTATCTATCTATTTAATATAAATAATATATATTATAGATAGATAAAATGTATATATATATATATATATCATCATCATCATTGTTTAACGTCCGCTTTCCATGTTAGCATGGGTTGGACTGGTGAGCCAGATGGCTGCACCAGGCTCTAATCTGATCTCGCAGAGTTTCTACAGCTGGATGCCCTTCCTAACGCCAACCATTCCGAGAGTGTAGTGGATCCTTTTACGTGCCACCGGCACGAGGGCCAGTCACACGGTACTGGCAACTGCCACGTTCAAAAAGGTGTTTTTTATGTGCCACCATATATATATCAAAATAAGCAACAAGGATATCCAGAGGTAATGCAGAAAAATATGGAACACTTCACAAATTTGTGTGTCATGGATGATATGCAAATTCGTGATGCATTCCTTATTTTTCTGCATTACCTCTGGATATCCTTCTTGTTTATTTTGATTTTAATCACATTACTTTGAAATTGTATGGATAATACCATACTAAATTCTGGTACCTCAACTTAAGTACCCTATTCATAGGTGCAGGAATGGCTGTGTGGTAAGAAGCTTGCTTCCCAACCACATGGTACTGGATTCAATCTCACTGCGCGGCCCCTTGGGTGAGTGTCTTCTACTATAGCCTTGGGCTAACCAATGCCTTGTGAGTGGATTTGGTAGATGGAAACTGAAAGAAGTATATATATGTTTGTGTGTCTGTGCTTGTGTTTGTCCCCCCACCATCGCTTGACAACCAATGCTGGTATATTTATGTCCCCCGTAACTTAGCGGTTCAGCAAAAGAGACAGATAGAATAAGTACTAGGCTTGCAAAGAATAAGTCCTGGAGTCAATTTGTTCGGCTAAAGGTGGTGCTCCAGCATGGCCACAGTCAAATGACTGAAACAAGTCAAAGAATAAAAGAATATGTATATATGCATGTGTATGTTTGTGTATGTATGTATATATATATATATATATATATATATATATATATATATACATATATATATATATATATATATATCATCATCATCATCGTTTAACATCAACTTTCCATGCTGGCATGGGTTGGACGGTTTGACTGAGGACTGGCAAGTCAGGTGGCTGCATTAGAGTAACTGCTGTATTTGTTGAGCATATAAACAGTTTGGCTGCTTGTTTCTCTGGAGACTGTCAGAATGGTGTAGACGCCTCTGATGAGAACCCAAATAAGGTTCAAAAATCGAGTAAGGGTGCTCGTTTTTTTCAGTCTGTGAAGATATGGGTAAAATTTGCCCTGTTTATAATTATACCTCATGTTATACACACACACACACACACACACACACATATATGATGATGACAAATTTGTTAATTTAATTAAACAGCTTTCATCTAGCAAAACCCAAATGAAATTTTATAAAAATTCATTTTTAATTCCAGAATAGGTGTAAGAGTGGCTGTGTGGTAAGTAGCTTGCTTACCAACCACATGGTTCCAGGTTCAGTCCCACTGTGTGGCACCTTGGGCAAGTGTCCTCTACTATAGCCTCGGGCCGACCAAAGACTTGTGAGTGTATTTGGTAGATGGAAACTGAAAGAAGCCCATCGTATATATGTATATGTATATATATGTATGTGTGTATATGTTTGTGTGTTTGTGTTTGTCCTCCCAACATCGATTGACAACCGATACTGGTGTGTTTGTCACCGTAACTTAGCAGTTCGGCAAAAGAAACCAATAGAATAAGTACTAGGCTTACAAAGAATAAGTCCTGGGGTCAATTTACTCGACTAAAGGCAGTGCTCCAGCATGCCCACAGTCAAATGACTGAAACAAGTAAAAGAGCACATTGTTAATAAACTTTCTGATAAGAATACACTCTGAATCTGCCTTCACTTTCAATGACTGCTTCAATGTGGGTCCGGAAACATTGAAATGCCTGCACTAAACGGTCTTTGTTTATTTAAAACATCACCTGGACAATGGCAGCCTTCAGTGATGCTATGGTATTGCGAGGATGTTGATTACTCACCTTTTCAACAACTACCTAAATGTAGTAGTTCAGGAGATTTAAATCTGGTAAGCTCAGAGGTCATGAGTTTAGTGTTACATGATCATAAGGATTGTCTGACACCGATTTTTTGCATTATATGGATCTTGTGAGAATGTACTGAGTTTTGTTAAAACGTGTGTAACCTTCCACTGCATATCTCATCCATTCAGAGCTTAGCAACTGTCTCCAACATCTCAATGTAACCAGTAGCATTAATTTTAAGAATCCATGGAAAGATGTGAGGTAACATGGTATGACTTTTGCTGCTAAACTCTCCTAAAACCATCACAGTTTCTGGGAACTTAGTGTACATCACTCTGGG
Organism: Octopus bimaculoides; assembly: GCF_046866305.1. Taxonomy (NCBI): domain Eukaryota; kingdom Metazoa; phylum Mollusca; class Cephalopoda; order Octopoda; family Octopodidae; genus Octopus; species Octopus bimaculoides. The sequence goes on from NC_142931.1 coordinate 113,047,014, forward strand.
GACATCAGAAGCTCTACACATAATCATCTATCATTTCTTCTGTTAGACTTTTAGTCTTGGTCAAACTTTTTCTCATCTAAGAAAGAACCAAAGCATACCATGTTAGTGAGGGCTTTTAACCTTGTTAAGCCAAGCCAAGTGAGACCTAAATTCAAGGCCTCTGCCAGGGGTGTAGCCAGTCCACTTATGCGTACCTTCCTTCATTGGACACTAAACTCCGCTTGCGAAGACCTGTTGAGGCAAGTGAAATCGAAATCGAACTAAATTCAATGACTGGCACCCATGCCAGCGTCGTCTCCTTCATTGGATACGAAACTTGGCTTGCAAAGACCTGTTGGGGCAAGCGAAAGCGAAATCGTGATAGCACCTGTGCCCAGCGTTGCCTTCCTGGCACGTGTAAAGACATTTGAGCGAGATTGTTGACAGTGCTGCCGGACTGGCTCGTGTGCAGGTGGCACATAAAATACACCATTTTGAGCGTGGCCATTGCCAGTACCGCCTGACTGGCCTTCGTGCCAGTGGCACATAAAAGCACCCACTACACACTTGGAGTGGTTGGCGCTAGGAAGCACATCCAGCAGTAGAAACTCAGCCAAATCAGATTGGAACTTGGTGCAGCCATCTGGTTCACCAGTCCTCAGTCAAATCGTCCAACCCATGCTAGCATGGAGGGCAGATGTTAAACGATAATGGTGATGATGATGAAGTAACCGCTTGGTAATGGTCAAATAGTTTTCCTGTGTCTTTGCAGACATAATTTGGCCCCATCTCAGTACATACAATGTGTATGAGATATCCCTGTGTGTGTACAGTGCTAATAACTCACTCTGTCACCTGCAGTCCATTGATTTCTCAGAATCATCATCAATGATGTTTTAAACCTATTGGATGAATTGAAGTGTCCTTGTAGTGTTCAAATGTTAGAACATGCTTTGCTCTTTAATGTAGTTGAAACATTCCAATCAGAAGCTTTCAGTTCCAACCCAAACTTTGTGTACAAAAGATCATGTGACATTTTGAAAGTATGCAAGGATCACATGTCTTTTCATTTCTCCTGTTATCATTTTATCTGCCATGAAAGATCTCATAGAAATAAAAATCTTTTAAAAGGGCTCAGAAGAGCAATACACTGGCAATTAAACATCCTCAAATACACCTCACAGGTTTTGTATACATATATACACTCATTCATATACTGAGATAGGTTTACTTATTCAGAAAAATAACCATGGATTAAAAAAGAACTCAATACTGATAATTAAGAACTGAGTATGATATAAAATCTTTTTTTTTTTATTTTAGTGTAAATCTAAATAACATTTTTTAAAAATCAATCTTTTCATCTTACGAATTGTCATTTTATTCTAGCAATTCATAAATCTTTCATAAGTAATTTACTTTTAAGCAAACTATAAACTCGTGTTAGTGTGTGTGTGTGTGTGTGTGTGTGTGTGTGTGTGTGTGTGCGTGCTGTATGCGTGCTTGCTTCTTAGTGTGCTAGTATGTATGTCTGTGATATATGTTAAATATATTTGCAGACATACTTCATTAAATACTCAAGTGAAATAGATTTATGTATTTATAAGTTTTACATGTTTAAGTGTACATGTATGTATGTACTTATATATATATGTGTGTGTGTGTATGTGTGTGTATATATGTATATAAATATATATGTATATTTATATAGATATATATATATATATATGTACATGTATATATTTGCATGGTGGTATATATACATGTGTGTGTATGTATGCATGTATATATAAGTATATACATATATACACACACATACATACATGCAATAAAATTAAATTTAGATATGAAAGAGCTAATGGAATGGAGGAAGTGGCCAGGGTTAGTTATTAATATGTCTATATGACAATCTTTGACTGCATATGTAGATGTCTAAAAATAGGTATGTGTATATGTATGTATGTATGTATGTATGTGTATGTATATATACATATATAGAGAAAGAGATAGACCTATGTGTTGGTGTACTACATATCTGTGTGTGCAAATATATATGGCGTATGTAACTATTTCATAACTATCTATATTCATATACATATACATACAGTGTGTATATGTGTGCATTAGTGTGTGTGTGTGTGTGTATGTACATATGCTCTTTGTTTCATGATAGGTGCAGCATTTGAAATAATGGTTTTTATATTTTTTCATATCAACTCACGTTTCATGTTCAAGCGAAGATATCTAAATTTGTTTAGGATAAAAGCAAAGTCTAATCATCTTGTTCAGTCAACAAACAGTGTCAGTGAGTACCAGGAATGTGACTGACAGTAATTTATGAGATATCATGAGAAATGCCATATCTGAAAGTAAGTATAAATTTTTGGTAGGTGAGGTAACTAAGATTTAGAGTAAGCTATGTCCTTTTGGAAAATCTATAAAGATTGATATTAAAATTATATCTAAATTTCAATGTTGATGTATTTGTAAGGTTTTGGGGATGTGGAGACAAAAACAGGGGAATTTTGTAAACAGTTATATGAATTTTTTAAACTATTTTGTATAACTCCAGAAATAATAGTGTTACTGTATAATGATATTGGGATGATACTGATTTTTGTTTGATGTCTAAGTGCTGAAGATTTTAAGACAAGAAAGTAAAAAGTGCAGGCTGTTTCCTTCCAGATCTATGGTGTGTGTGGTACTGCTAATTTGGTGGGGAAAGGGTAGGATTTACCAGATGGATAGAAATAATTCATCTGCATAAATACACCTGATGAATATCTCTGTTTTGTAATGTAGACAATTCCCATTCCTCTTTGAATTAAGTAGGAAGTGTATTCTTTCTATTTTGCAACGACCAACTTTTCTTGCTTTGTTTACATATGACTTCGATTTTCAATGACGTTTTTAATACTTTACTCAACGTTCCAGTTTAGCATTTATCAAATTTTATTTACTAGTGATTGGAATTTGTTTTATTTGTGTCTAAAAGTGATTCATGGTTATAAAGTCTTTCTTTGAACACTCCCTTGTACATGCCAATGTATATCTTTTACTTGATTTCAACCAGCTTTGTTTGAGGTATCTTCATTTTCGCATTTTGAATGCTTGGTCAGATAAAATAGACAATAAATATGATCACAAATTTTCATACGATATAAAATTTTTAATACTATAAACTTTATATGAAAAATCTTAAAATAGTATAACAAAACTGTTTGTTTATATACATGTATGAGAGTGAAGCTCATTTACAACCATTACATGATGTCAGAACATGAGTACACAGATACACGCAGTCACACACATGCACACACACACACACACACAAACATTTATATATGATGGCCTTCTTTTAGTTTCTGTCCCACTAAACTCACTCAGAAATAAGACACTTGACTAAAGTTCCCATGGTAGAATTGATTTTGAGGCAACATGGATGGGTAACAAGCATTTTAGCCACACATCCATTCCTTCACCTACATTTTTATTTATATATATATATATATATATATATATATATGTAACGTTGTAGTATATTGTCAACTTAATGTGACAATCCCAAGAAGGGAATATACTACTGCCGTTTAGCCCTAGGAAGCTGGACCGCTTCCTGTCAGCCTTGACACAATTACTATGTCCTTAAGTTTGCGAGGGGGAGACAAACTCCTCCACCCAGCCTAGCCAGCATTCAGGGACATGTTTCTGAGCCTTTGTTCGTCATCAGCCTGAAGTAGCCTGCCAACTGGTTGAAGAAGTTTGTCTAGCTCTTGCAACTTATATAATCATAGTGAAGTTTATTCACTGATTAGCAAAATTAGAAATATTATATTTCTAAATCTCTCAGAGAGATTTAAGCAGTAGTGGTGCGATAACGATGTAGTATATTGTCAACTTAATGTCAACTGAATGCTGGCTAGGCTGGGTGAAGGAGTTTGTCTCCCCCTCGCAAACTTAAGGACACAGTAATTGTGTCAAGGCCGACAGGAAGCGGTCCAGCTTCCTAAGGCTAAACGGCAGTAGTGTATTCCCTTCTTGGGATTGTCACATTAAGTTGACAATATACTACAACGTTATCGCACCACTACTGCTTAAATCTCTCTGAGAGATTTAGAAATATAATATTTCTAATATATATATATATATATATATATATATAAAAAAAAAATTTTAATTAAGGTACTCAGAAACCTGGATGTTTGTACATTTACAGATTTTTATTAATGTCACATATTAAATGAAGCGCTTTTCACCTTGTTTCAAATTGTTTCAAAAACAATTTGAAAAACCTACACGACTAGGTGAAAAGCGCTTCATTTAATATGTGACATTAATAAAAATCTGTAAATGTACAAACATCCAGGTTTCTGAGTACCTTAATTAAAAATTTTTTTCTATATAATTTCTGTACATCACCTCCAAACCTTCAAATATATATATATATATCTATATATATATATCTATATATATATAGATATTGGCTAAACTGGCAATATGACCATCCCCAAGTACAACAACATATATATATATATATATATATATATATACTAGCAACTAAACCCGGTTTCACCCGGTCGGTTTGGATGATGTGACTGTAAAACCCTGCTCTGTGTAAGGCATGCTTACATTAAAAAACAATTTTAGAATAACTTTTTCTGTCAAAATGCTAAAAACAACTGATCAACAGAAAAAAAAACAACCAAGATTCAACCAAATCAAAAAATAAACCCAAATACTAAGCGAACAAAGATGAACTATCCCACTTCCATTGCATGTGCACTCACACACACACATTCACATACCCCCCTTTTACATACACACACATATATTCACACAGAGTTGAAACGCTGTATGATTTATTTTTTCAGCATACAATTTTCATCATCCTACTACCAAGTATGACATCACCCCTTCCTTTCTTATTCATCGATCTAGTATTGGACAAGGATTCAGGATTATTTTTCTTGCTTTTTTTAACTTAATTTTTGAGAGCGGTGAGGTTCATTTTTAGTATTCTTAATTGTGAGAACAGTCAAGTTTATATCAGATATTCTCATTTTAAAAATCATCTCTGAATAATTGTTGAGAGGAGTTGGTGTTGCCTTGGTGGAGGTTTGCCCTCTCTGAGTGCTCGTTATTATTATTATTATCACATTTTTCATTTATTCTTTTACTTTTTTTAAATCCTCTACTTCAAACACTCATATATCAAAATCAATCAGTGACCACCATCATCATTCTCCTCCTCCTCCTCCTCCTCCTCCTCCTCATCATCATCATCATCATCATCATCATCATCATTATTGTTGTTGTAGTTATTATTATTATTATTATTATTATTATTATTATAGTTATTATTGTTATTATTATTATAGTTGTTATTATTGTTATTATTATTATTATTATTATTATAGTTATTATTATTGTTATTATTATTATTATTATTATAATTGTTATTACTATTATTGTTATTATTATTATTGTTGTTATTATTATTATTATTCTCATCGTTATTAAGGTGGTGAGCTGGCAGAATTGTTAACATGCCAGGCAAAATGCTTTGAGGCATTTCGTCTGTCTTTACGTTCTGAGTTCAAACCCCACTGAAGTCAACTTTACTTTTCATCCTTTTGGATAAGATTTAGTCTCTGGAGGAGAGACACTGCTCATAAACTTTACAAAAGCCCGTCTCCAAGATTGGTGACGAAACAGAGGAAGTACAAATCTTTGGTTGCTTCTAATCACTGCATTGATGGTAAAAAAATTAGCCTTGATAAAACTCAGCAGCTATGGATGGGCCTGGTAGCATATGAAACAGTCTACAGAGGAGAAATTCTGGGAATAAAATCCTTGTCATATCTATTAGTGGACTCCCACAGGAACAAAATGAAAAGGGAGAATTAATGAAAATAATCAGAGCTCCATGCAGGGAAGATGCAATGGGAAGCAAAGCCTCAAGATATCTATCATTCTTGAATAAAGAACAGATCTCAAACATTGTATGGATTCTTGAGTGGGTATTTCTAAAGGCATTCAAGATTTAGATGGTGATGGTGGTGGTGGTGATCATATTGGTGGTGATTGTGTTGGTGGTCCTGGTAGCAATGCTGGTCATGCGGATGGTCGTGGTGGTGGTCATGACGGTCCTTATGGTCATCATGATGTTAGTGGTGGTGAGGTGATGACAGTCATTATGGTTGTCATGGTGTTGGTGTGGTTGTGGTGTTGGTGGTGGTGGTGGTGGTGGCGTCAGCGTCGGTGATGGTGGTGGTGGCAGCGGCGGCGGTGGTGGTGGCAGCGGTGGTGGTGGCAGCGGTGGTGGTGGTGGCGGAAGAGGTGGTGGTGGTGGTGGTGGTGTCAGCGTCGGTGATGGTGGTGGTGGTAGCAGCGGCGATGGTGGCGGCAGCGGTGGTAGTGGTGGCAGCAGAGGTGGTGGTGGTGGTGGTCATGCTTGTGATAGTGTTGAGGGATGATGATGAAGTGGTAGCAGTCATTGAGGTTGTGTTGGTGTTGCTGTTCTTGGTGGTAGTGGTGGTGGTCGTGGTGGTAGTGGTGAAGTGGTCTTCACAGTGGTGTTGATTGTAGTAGTCATGGTGGTTGTGGTCATGATTATAATCATCACAATCATCATGGTTGTGGTAGTGGTGGTTGCAGTGGTGATGGTGGTAATGGTGATGGTCATTGCATTGGTGTTAGTGGTGATGTTAAACTAAGAATCAGAGTAAAAGCTCATTAGCATCATTCCTTATAACATCCTCTTAACGAATTGCCTTCTCTCTAATTGAGCTTTCTAATTTATAAGTGTAAAGCTGGTAATTTAGAAGGGTGGGGCTTAGTTAATACTATCAACCCTAGTAAATGACTGGTACTTTATTCTGGTATCTAAATTAGACACAAGACAAGAAATATTATGCCGCTGGGGCACAACCAAGGGCTCATTGATTACATTGGTTAACTGGTACCTTATTTTTTTGACCCTTGGAAGGATGGAAGGCAAGGTTTATCCCTGCGGGATTTGAACTCAGAATGTAGAGAGGCAGAAAAAATACCACAATGCACTTTTACTGTTTCTCTAATAATTCTGCAACTCATTGCCATGTAGTGTTCTTCTAATGACATTGATATGATTAATTACTTTATTACAAACCCTGCTCAAATCAGATGTGTCTGCAGCTAGCCATGTGATGACCTCACTTGTTCTTAGAGGTCACCTAAAAGTCCTGCAAAGACCTCAAAAAACTCAAACAAAAAAAAAATAATAATATAATGATAATAAACAAAAGAAAGGAAGTTCCGGGAAGGATATCCAGCAAGAACTTAGCACACCTTATTGTTAGAAATAAGGAATGATTAAGTCCTAAAAGAGACAATCATTGGTTGCATGTTAATCTCAACCAAAATGGAAAATTGTAATTGATTCTTGCCAACTTTGACCATTAATGAATCTCCTTGAATTCTTCTGATTATTATCTTCGGTTGTACGCATAAATATAGTATAAGCAAAGTAGATAAATATATAAATAAATAAATAAATAAATAAATAAATACATAAACAATCTCTTTACTCCTATGCTTTACACATTCATCTCAGCCTCTGCTCTGCCGTCTCAGCCACCACCTTAAGCGTTACTCCCACCAATCCATTCTATCACAGTTATTACCACTGTTGCTTCCTTTCACCACCACCACTACTACCACCACCATCACCATTGCATCGCCTCTGCTACCACCATTGTTACCAACAGCTCTGCTGCCACTGCCACCACCACTGCCAGCGCCTCTGTCACCACCACTACCTCTACTGCAACAATGCACTGCTATCTCCTAGGACATTCCTGCCGGAATAACTGAGCTAAGCCAGACTATCAACAACAACAAAAACAACAACAACAATGAAAACAAACAATGGCAAGAACAAAACGGTGGCAAAGGAGGGTGGTTGGAGGGAATGGGCGGCTCGAAAATCAGAAGTTAGCAAAAATAAAAAAAAAATAAAAAATAAAAATAATGATAAAAATAAATGCAATAAGCAGAAAAAAGAGAAAAAGATAAAGATAGCGGAAAGTAAAACTGAGAAGGCTACTTGGAGAAGTAGGTCAATAATCATAACAACATCCCAGAAACTGGACAGACAGGAGAACGTTGTTCTATGGATCGTATTGATCCAGGCTGGTACCACTACTGCTGCTGCTACTACTACTACTACTGCTATTCCTGCTACTACTACTACTACTAATAATAATGATAATAATAATAATAATAATAATAATAGTAATGATAATAATAATAATGATAATAATTTCTACTATAAGCACAAGGCCTGAAATTTGGGGGGAGGGGGCTAGTCGATTAGATTGACCCCAGTACACAAACTGGTTCTTAATTTATCGACCCTGAAAGGATGAAAGGCAAAGTCAACCCCGGCAGAATTTGAACTCAGAGTGTAGCGACGGGCAAAATACCGCTAAGCATTTCGTCCAGCATGCTAATGATTCTGCCACCTCACAGCCTTAATAATAATAATAATAATAATAATAATAATAATAATAATAATAATAAATGCCCTGATGCAGTACCAGGCAGTGACTCTCATGGCTTCTGATCTTAATTGTTTGGAAGTGTTATCTTGTACATTGTTTTGTCTTGGTATAAAAAATGGGCTACAACAAATATTCAGCTCAATACCACAGATAAACAGTGCATGACCTCACAGGTGGGGCCCAATTAGAATTTTCTCCAGGTCGAGTAGCCCATCCCACTCAAAAGGTCCCTGAGTAAGGTTTGTTTAGGGATGTTGAATGAAACACCCATGTTTCCAGAGGTGAATTATTGAAATCTCATAGAATTCCTCTGAATATATGACTATGATGCTCCCCCACTACTTCTGCTCTTGATCAAAGATGCACATATTGTCAGCCACCAAGGGACATGCTCAACCAGTTAAGGTCAAACAACTGACAAGCAAATCTCTGGTATTGAGCAGAATATTTGCTGCAGCCCATCTTTTTATACCAAGACAAAACAATGTACATGATAACACTTCCAATCAATTAAGATCAGAAGCCATGAAAGCCACTGCCTGGTACTGCATCCGGGCATTTATTATTATTATTATTATTATTATTATTATTATTTAAAGTTTATGCCACAAGCGCTGCTTGGGGGAGATGGGGATGTGTCAATTACATCGACCCCAGTGTTCCACTGGTACTTATTTTATTGATTCTGAAAGGATGAAAGGTAAAGTCTACCTCAGTGGAATTTGAACTCAGAATGTAGCAATGGACAAAATACCACAAAGCATTTCATCCAGCATACTAATGATATTATTATCCTATAGTAGAAAGGATAATAATAATAATCCTTTCTACTATAGGCACAAGGCCTGAGATTTTGGGAGAGTGGGTGAGTCGATTACATCGACCCCAGTATTTCACTGGTACTTATTCTATCAACCCTGAAAGGATGAAAGGCAAAGTGAATTTGAACTCAGAAGTGAATTTGAACTCAGAAGTGAATTTGAACTCAGAAGTGAATTTGAACTCAGAATGTTCTGACAGGCAAAATACCACTTAACATTTCGTTTAGTGTACTAATGATTCTGCTGGCTCACCACCTAATAATAATAATAATGTTGATAATAATAACAAGAGCACTCAGAAAGTGCAAATCTCTGCCAACATCCTCTTAATGATTAGCCAGAGATGATTTTTAAAACAAGAATATCTGAAATAAAAACTCGACTGCTCTCACAAACGAGAATACTAAAAATGAACCTGACTGCTCTCAAAAATTGATTAGAAAAAAACAGAAAAATAATCCAGAATCTTTGTCCGGTACTGGATCGATCCCAAAATCTAATCAGTTCATGCCAGTCATGAATCCATTCAGTGGTTCTTGAGATATCTTGTCCACGGACAAGCAAACAAATGTGACTGAAAAACAATACCTCCGCCTTCGTTAAGGCAGAGGTAATAATCATGATGATAATAATATAGTTATTAAGGTGGCAAAATGGTGTAATATTTAGCGCACTGGACAAAATACCTAGCAGTATTTCATCAGTCTTCACATTCTAAATTTCAATCGTTCTGAGGTTGACTTATCCTTAGTATTTTGTCTGCCATTATGTTCTGAGTTCAAATTCCGCCGAGGTCGACTTTGTCTTTCGTTCTTTCGGGGTCGATAAATTAAGTACCAATTACGCACTGGGGTCAATGTAATCGATTTAATCCCTTTGTTTGTCCTTGTTTGTCCCCTCTACGTTTAGCCCCTTGTGGGCAATAAAGAAATAAGAAATTTTAGCATGCTGGATGAAATGCTTAGCGATATTTTGCCCGTCACTACGTTCTGAGTTCAAATTCCACCGAGGTCAACTTTGCCTTTCATCCTTTCAGGTCGATACATTAAGTACCAGTTGCGTACTGGGGTCGATCTAATCAACTGGCCTTCTCCTCCAAAATTTTGGGCCTTGCTCCTAGAGTAGAAAAGAATCGTGAGCATGTTGGACGAAATGCTTAGAGGTATTCTGCCTGTCACTACATTCCGAGTCCAAATTCCACCGAGGTCAACTTTACCTTTCATCCTTTTGGGGTCGATAAAATAAGTACCAGTGAAACACTGGGGTTGATGCAATCGACTAGCCCTGCTCCCCCAAAATCTCAGGCCTTGTGCCTTTAGTAGAAAGGATCATCATATCATTTACTTTTATAACAGTTATTACTACTACCACCACCACCACCACTGCTACTTAATACGATTCCTACTTCTACAACTACTACAATCACCAACAAGTCACTGCCACTGCCACCATCACCACCAACACCACCACCAACAACACCATTACTACTACTTCTACTGCTACTACTACTGCTGCTACTACTATTACTGCTGCCACTGTTATTGCTACTACTACTACTACTACTACTACTCACCATTGGTTCTGTTGCTACTACTGTTATTGCTACTACTACTACTACTACTACTACTCACCATTGGTGCTGCTGCTGCTGCTACTACTACTACTACTACTACTTACCATTGCTGCTGCTGCTGCTACTACTACTCACCATTGCTAAAAGATCCTCAGATGGAGTGGCTGGATTTTATAGACAATTTTCTAATTTTCCTATATATTTATCTATTTTTGTTTTTTATAATTTTTCTTTCAATCAGTATTTTTGTTGTTGTTATTGCTGCTGCTGTTATTGGTGGTGGTGGTGGTGGCGGTGGTAATGGTGCTAATGTGCTTTTATTTTTTTAGTTTTGTTATCGTTTCGCTAAAAAACAGATTTAGTGAAGATAGAATGATTTTGTTGCTAGGTTGTAATCATCATCATCATCCTCAGCACAACACCACCATTAATAATTAATTATTATTATTATTACTTTTTTTATCGACCTCAAAAGGATGATAGACAAAGTCAACCTCGGTGGAATTTGAACTCAGAAAGTAAAGATGGATGAACATTCTGAGTTCAAATTCCACCAAGGTTGACTTTGCCTTTCATCCTTTCAGGATCAATAAAATAAGTACCATTTGAACACTGGGGTCAATGTAATTGAGTGTCATCCCACCCTTAAATTTAAGGCCTTATGCCTTCAATAGACAGGATTGTTATTATTATTATTATTATTATTTGATGAAAACTCTCAGCTTATTTTCCTGGATATGATGGAAAGTGTCAGCTGTCCACAGTGAACAGACTAAGGGGACACTTGTTTATGGTTATACTTTAAGAACCTTGCAAAGAATTCTTGCAATTCCAAACAATGTTGATTTTTGCAGGTCTTCTATCTTTATATTTGTACCAATCGTTTTGAATCATGTTGGTAGTTGAGTGCTGATTCCTTGCCAGCCTCCTCCTCCTCCTTCTTCTTCTTCTTCTTCTTCTTCTTATTATTATTATTATTATTATTATTATTATTATTATTGAGTGAGTGAGTTGTGCATGCCATCAAAGAGACAATGGGTAAAATATACGAAGCCCAATATACCCATTATGACTATCCGTCTGATAAGGATACACCAGGCACATGCATCACAACCATATGTGTGCGACATGGTGATCTTATATCAAGATAACCAGCACATGACCTTGCAGGTGGGGCCCAGTTAGAATTTTCTTCAGGTCATGTAGCCCATCTCACTCAAATGGTCCTTCAATAAGGGTTGCTTAAGGATGTTTATCAAAACACCCATGTTTCCAAACGTGATTTATTGAAACTCCAAAGGATTCCTCTCCATACATGGCTATGATGCTTCTCTACAACTTCTGTTTGTGATCAGAGATGCACATATTGTCAGCCACTAAGAGACATGCCCATCTGGTTAAGGTCAAACAACTGACAAGCAAATCTGTGGTGTTGAGCAGAATATTTACTGTAGCCCATATTGTAATTATATTTCACTTCTTAGAGTTCTCGGTCTTACTTGCTCTGATCGATTCTGTGAGAACAGACAGCAACCTGTTGTCAGATGTCTCACAGTGTTTTCTTTCCACAAATTATAAGACTTGGCACTTGTATGTTAACTATCATGGAAGATGTTCAATACCCAATCACCAATCTCGAGTTATTATTATTATTATTATTATCATTATTATTATCATTTATGGTTTCCTTTCATTATAGCTTTATTTCAGCTACCTTAGTACCGGGAATCCTCCAGAGGCCAAGAGTAGCAAGGGCATTTTTGTTTTGCTATGCATGCTAAAATTGTCACCACATTTATTCCATTTTAGATGGAGAGTGCTTTCCATATTATATGGGTTCTTCCCATTAAGGTTATCATTTTGTAGTTTACAGAGATTAGAGTTACCAGGGAGTTGCTTAATATTTTTCCCTATTATTATTATTGTTATTATTATTATTATTACTATTGAGTGAGACAGTAGTGCATGCCATCAAAGTGACACTGGGGTAAAATATTCGAAGCCCATTATCCCCATCATGACGACCCGTCTGATAAGGGTACACCAGGCACCTGCATCACAACCATATGTGAGCGACATGGTGATCTCATATCAAGATAAACAGGGCATGACCTCGCAAGTGGGTGCCCACTTAGAATTTTCTTCTGGTCGAGTAGCCCATCCCGCTCAAAAAGGTCCCTGAATAAGGTCTGTTTAAGGATGTTGAGCGAAACACCCATGTTTCCAAAGGTGAATTTTTCAAACCCCAAAGAATTCCTCTCCATACATGGCTATTATGCTCCCCCACTACTTCTGCTCATGATCAGAGATGCACATATCATCAGCCACCAAAAACATGCTCAACTGGTTAAGGTCAAACAACTCACAAGCAAATCTGTGGTATTGAGCAGAATATTTGCTGTAGCCCATCTTTTATACCAAGACAAAGCAATGTACATGATAACACTTCCAATTAATTAAGATCAGAAGCCATGAGAGTCACTGCCTGGTACTACATCTGGGCTATTATTATTATTATTCAGTATTTTTATTTTTATGACATGCTTTCACTTCACTACTGAGCGCAGCTCTGTGTGCCTTGAGTATGTGCTGTGGTTTGCTGTGATGCTCTTATGTTTACTGTATTGAAAGTGTTTTGCGTGTTTTGTGTGCAGTGCCCAGTAGTGCAATTTTCTGTATGTTATATATATTTGTAAGTCCTGGTGTTTTTGTTATGTATTTGTCTGAATATTTTTTATTATACCTAAGGCACCTACTATGATAGGAATTGTTTCTGTTTTTAGATTCCACATTCGAATTACCTCTATTTCCAGGTCTTTGTATTTTGAAAGTTTTTCCATTTCTTTTAGGGAAACGTTGTCATCTGCTGGTATTGATACATCAATTAGAAAGCATTTTTTTTATTCATGTTCTCTGACAACTATATTTGGCCTATTGGCCTTAATTTCTCTATCTGTGTGTATTGGTATATCCCAGAGTATGGTTGCTTTCTTGTTTTCTGTGACCTTTTCTGGCATGTGCTTATACCATCTTTTTTCTGTTATTACATAGTGTTGGCATAACTTCCAGTGTATGTAGGTCCCAGCTCTGTCGTGTCTGTGAATATATTCCTTCTTAGCCAGGACTGGGCAACCAGAGATAATATGATTTATTGCTTCTTGTCCATTGCCACATTGGTCTTGTGCAGCAATTAAAAATCCTTCAGTCTCTGCTTTGAGTCCTGAGCTTCTCAACCATTGCTGGGATTTTTCTCTGTCTATTTCTTTTGCAGGTTTATTATTATTATTAATATTACTATTATTATTATTATCATTATTATTATTATTATTATTATTATTATTATTATCATTTATGGTTTCTTTTCATTATATCTTTATTTCAGCTGCCTTAGTACCAGGCATTCTCCAGAGGCCAAGAGTAGCAAGGGCACACATTAATTCCATATTATATTAGATGGAGAGTGCTTTCTGTAGTATATGGGCTGTTCCCATCAAGGTTATCATTTTGTAGTTCACGGAGAGTGGAGTTACTCGGGAGTTGCTTAATATTTTTCTCTATTATTATTATTATTATTATTATTATTATTATTATCATTAAGGTGACAAGCTAGCACCTTGATGATTATTATTATTATTGTTGCTGTTGTTGTTAAGGTGACAAGTTTGCACATTGGATAGAATGCTTAGCAGCATTTTGTCCATCTATATTCTGAGTTCAACTGCCACTGAGGTCGGCTTTGTCTTTCATTCTTTCTCAGATGAAAATGTTAGTCTTTATGCCGATAACAGAAAGAATTATTACTATTATTATTATCATCATCATCATCATCATCATCATTATCGCTATTACTATTACCATTATTATTATTACTACTAATATTTTTATTACTCTTATTATTATAAATATTATTACTATTATTATTCTTAAATCAAGTGAAAAATGAAAATCCAATAATACAAAAAAAAATGACAACGAAAAAAGTCATTTAAAAATCAGAAATAAATATATAAAAATCATTATTATTATTATTGTTTTCGTCAGTCTTTTCTTTTCTATATTCTTTGTATTTTTTTCCCCCTTATTTTCTTTGTCTTTTTTATTTTTTTGCTTCTTAATCGATCGCTGACAATTCTTCTTTATCTTTGACTGAAGAATAAATGTAGTGCTTTCATATAGAATATAATTCTGAAAGTCCTTAACACACACCGATTGCTTCCCGAACAATAGATATCAGAAAGGCAGAGACCAATTGTCTTGTAAAATCATTTCTTTTGTGAAAGCTTTCCAGCAGTATATGCATGTGAGTATATGTATGTATGTATATATATATATGTGTATGTGTGTATGTATGGGATTATATGTGTAAGAATATGTTTAAAATATGTCTGCATTTTGTTTTTTTTTTTTTTTGTAAATTTAAAACTTTGTACTGCAGCAGTTAATCATGAGGTTGTTATAACTATTCTTTTTTCTTCTTCTTCGCTCTTCAACGCCATGACCATAATTCGCCTCTCCCTCCACCTCCTCCTCCTCCTTCTTCATTATCATTCTCATTGTCACCATCATCATTATCCTCATCATCATCATCATCAGCCTTTTCTTTTATCATTCTCATTCTCTTCCTCATCTCTTCACCACTGTATTTTTTGCCAACATTACAGATATATATATATATATATATATATATATATATATATATATACACACACACACATACACACACATATATATACATATATATATATATATGCACACTCACAAGTTTGTGTATATGTATACATATATATATATGTGTGTATATATATGCATATATAGGTATATACACACACATATATATGTATATATATATACACACATATATACATACATACACACACACACACACACACACACACACACACATATATGTATGTATTTATGTAGGCATATCTATGCATATACCTACGTATATACTCTTTTTGCACCTTTGTTGTTGTTGTTGTTCTGCATCATCCTCACCTCCTCCTTTTTCTCCTCATGCCTTTCTACTTTTTTCTATGCATACTAAAATATTTCAGATTTTATCCAATCAACCAACCTCTCAGCAACCAACCCGCACACAGAGACGTCTGTACTGAATTATGGTTTGGTTATTATATGTAAATCGAGAGCAAATAAATATTTATACTTCAACCACACACACACACACATACACCAACAATAAACTCTAAACATAAATATTAAACAACAATAAACAATACTTCAGACTCTTTTCCTATGGACATTCATTCAACCTTAAATACAAGTGGCACCTGCATTCTGGTAGGTCAAACAAGAAATGAAACCTACTGTGCCTTGCTCAGTCAATGCAGTACACATGATGTAACAAAGCTTAAGTTTATAATATTGTAGTAAGTATATAAACCAGCATGTTAACCTCATAGTCATGCGATGAATCCCTTCTATTAGCCATTGTGTCTGGAGATTGTTTGGTTTTTAGTCAAATATAGAAAATAAATAATGATATCATTATGCATGTAAAAAGCAAAACTAAACAAAGTTGATGTGATATTAAAATGTTCGATTACTAGCTAATGAGATAATAACTTGAACATTCAGTCAGGTATGTATATATATATATATATATATATATATGTTTCATTTCTTGGAAAACTTTCACATAATTAAGTGCAGTGAATCATAGTGAAACTTCAAGTAATGTTGGACTAAGTTAAAATGTGTGTGAGTATATATTTATACTGGTTGTACTAGCAAAATTGTCCAGGTTTTAGATATGGCTTCAAACCTTTGTATCTCTGGAATGCCTAAAGATAACTTAATGGAATTATCAGAGGGTTCTTTAATGCTATTGGGTTGTATTTTGAACAAGAAAAAAATGTGGATTACTCTCCATTCTCTGCAGAAGAATCAAGCTGAAGTTGATCATGGGTGCCAATTACTTTTTCGTAAGTAATTAACCATAGCTCAGGATTCGGAGCTTATAAAGGATTGAAATAAAGTTCACATAGAAGCTTAAAGTTTTATTTCAAAGTGCCAAAGACAATCCTGGCAGAAATTCTAAATTCTAGGCATCAAAAGTTGCTCCTCTTTTGGCAATGATTTCCTCAACCGTCTTCCTGACTGCACTACAAGCTTTCTTAATGAATTCTTCATCAATGTCCTTCTCCCACATCTGACAGATGGAGTTTTTGAGAGTTTGCAGGTTATTGTGTGACTTCTCACAAGCTTTTCTAATCAGTTGCTGAAGTCTAAATGTTTCAAATCAGGTGATGAAAGGGGCCAAGTGTCCTTATCCCAAAACCTGTTCCCAAACTCATCCCTGAAATAGTTTTGAGCCACTGCACTTGTGTGACAAGTATCTTACTAGAATGTAAACTTGCAATTCTTAGCGATCTTATTGGGGTTTCCTATGTCTGTAGCCTCAGGATATTCAGAAAGGCGGCGAGCTGGCAGAATCGTTAGCACGCCGGGCGAAATGCTTATCGGTATTTCGTCTGCCGTTACGTTCTGAGTTCAAATTCCGCTGAGGTCGACTTTGCCTTTCATCCTTTCGGGTTTGATAAATTAAGTACCAGTTACGCACTGGGGTCGATGTAATCGACTTAATCCGTTTGTCTGTCCTTGTTTGTCCCCTCTATGTTTAGCCCCTTGTGGGCAATAAAGAAATAAGAAAGAATCCAGGTCTTCAAATCTTTCAAAACCTTACTATAACAAATTCCTGTTAGTTTCACAGCCTTCTCAAACATGATGGATGGCTTCTTACACCCCCCCCCACACACACACATAATGGGCTTCTTTGCAGTTTCTGTCTGCCAAATCCACTCAAGAGGTTTTGGTTGGCCAGAGGCTATAGTATAAGATACGTACCCAAGGTGCAACACAGTGGGACTGAAACTGGAACCATGTAGTTGGAAAGTAAACATCTTACCACACAGTCATATACAGACTGTAAACAAAATCTTTGCTATTTATGCAAATGGTGTCATTTGCTCAAAGTCCACCATGAAAGTACGTCCAGGCTGTTCATGTTCAGTACAATGGAGTAGTATTACTATCTGCTTGGAAACCAGTGGAAAGGGTAACCAGCCATAGAAAAAAAAAAATCTATATCAATGCAAACCTGGAAATGCAGTTATTAAAACTATTATAAGTTTACATTATTTACATTATTTACATTTCACGGATATTTGTCCTCATGTTGTTTGTTGTTAACATAACGTTTCAGCTGATATACCCTCCAGCCTTCGTCAGGTGTCGTTGGGAAATTTTAAACCTGAGTTCTCATTCCTTGGCTACTAACCCCAAGATTCCGAGTTCGATTCACGGCAGCGACCTGATTAATAATAGTAATAATAATAATAATATAATAATAGTAACATCGTTAGGAATGAGAACCCAGGTTCAAAATTTCCCCAAGGCACCTGACGAAGGCTGGAGGGTATATCAGCCGAAACGTTGTGTTAACAACAATAAAGATGAGGATAAATATCCGTCAAATGTAAATAATGTAAATAATTCCTCATCTCTTAAATATAGAACTGTATTATAATAAGGATACATATGGCTGAATATGTGTGCAAGTGTGTATGTGTCTACATATGTGTGTGTGTGTGTGTGACTGTCCATAGAGGTTTATTTCTAGCCAAGTATTACTCTTGTAGTTGTCTCACTCAGAAGAGGACATCAGTTGTTCCTCTTCCAGGTACAAAACTAAACTGCATCTCATCAGGGCTAATCCTGTTCCTATTCAATTTTGCAATAATTCTTTGAGTAAATTTTCATGACCTGGTTTGACCTTATAACCCCTCTGATGTTTCCTCCCTTTGGTGCCTTTGTAACAGTTTACAATGTTGCTGCTCCACCAGCCATACACACACGCATATATATATATATATATATATATATATATATATATATACACACATACATATATACAGAGAATATTTGTTTTTCATCTATAAACTTTTTTAATCTAAAATATACTCTCCTTCATTTTCTACAATTCTCTTCCATCTATCTGGTTGACTTGCAAGATCTCTCTTCCAAAACTCACTTTTCCATGATGAAAAGTACTTCTCCAGTACCGTTCTGACCTCATGATTTTTCCATTCAAATGATTTTGAAGACTGCAGAATAAATGGTAATCAGATGAAGCAATGTCCAGTGAATATGGTGGATGGGGCATTGTTTCCTATTCAAACTGCTCCGGCCTATGGAATGTCATTTTCAGTGAATGTGGCCAAGCATTATCCTCATGGAA